>NW_021833737.1:47500-55285 GCF_006345805.1 Octopus sinensis
TCCAATTCTAAAGGGTCGAAACAAACCCGAGCAACGCCGGGCGATACTGCTAGTATTCGTAAGAGCTGATAATTTACTTCGTTTCTCAAACTTTCTTGCTACTTGCGATCGTTCAAGCGTCACAAAATATATAAAAGAAATTTGATGTGCGATAATGGAGAACACAAGTCAGAAAACAATTTTCTGTCATCAACAGAGATTGACTACACATTCAAAGTACTCTATAGCAGAAACTGTTAGCACCAGGTTATAACTCTTTGTAACGGTATCATATGTCACTGTAGTAGAACATTATAGGACAAAGGAAGCTAACGTTAAAATCTTGTTTTATTAGGAGATTTTTAACTCTGGTGACAAACAGGTTATATTTCGAATCTTATTTTACAGTTTGCATTGTATGTCAGAATAAATTTCTCCGATTGGCAACCCATGCTAGATTGCAATACAGAACAGCAGTATGCAACAATGGTCTAGAATTTGGACTATGATAGTTTCTTCATCCCATTGTCCCGCAGTTTATATAGTTGGGCAACTTAAAACTAAATAGACATCACTTGCTTCTTTGGATATTTGTTGGTGGAAGAACTTTACTTCTAGATGTTCGGCCAAGGTACGTAGTCAAGTTGATAGAAATACCTCACAGAAGTACTCCAGCTTACTCGAAGTTGCTGTCTTACAATGGATTATTTTCAACAATCCGCTTGGTCCATGTCTATCTGAGCAGGATGCTGTTGGTTCCTTTCTGTTTCTGATAAGTTGTACAATCATGCTGCTGTATATGGTAAGAGGAATCCCAAGGCCTTGTGCAATTTTATTCTTCAAGACCGACCTACAATACACTCTACTTTGAAAACCAGACAACTTTTTTTTGTTCCCGGTAAACGCGGCATGGCTTGTTGTAATAACAATTAATACACTGTAACTTCAAGGCGGTGAGCTGGCAGAATCATTAGCATGCTGAGTGAAATGCTCAGCGGCATTTCGTCCGTCTTCACGTTCTGAGTTCAAATTCCTCTGAGGTCTATTTTGCCCTTCATACTTTTGGGTCGATAAAATAAGTACCAGTTTAATAATGGTTCGATGTAATCGACTTACCCCTCCCCCCATAGTATCTGTCCGCACAGATAAAACTGTATAATGTGTGGTGTCTATTTACATTAGAAATGTCCGTGTACGTATTGTGATAAATAAGTAAAATTAATTCTCATAATTCTACTTATCTGTCACAATAGTTGAATTAATTTTTAACACGCTCTGGCAGATTAGAACGCAACTATGCAAATCGCTGTAGTGTTCCTCACCGAAAAAAACTGTTCCTCCTTTACAACGACTACGTGTCCACAACACTTGATTCATTGGTGCAAGAGGGTCTGGGACACCGGCGTTTCGACATATTGTATCTCATCAGCCATATGTATCCGGACAAATGAAACAGACAAGAGTCGATGGCCTGGTTTATAATTTTTGAGCGAGCAAACTGTTTGCTGATTCGTACTTGATATCTGTCAGCAGACAATAAATAGCTATTTGCAAGATGAACAGCGAGCACCTAAACAATAATTTGAATATTTATTCTTAATACATTCTGGTAGATTCGAACGCGACTAAATTTAATTACATCTCAGAATTTGTGACAAGCGGTGTTGCTGGGCTTTGCAATCTTAAACGTCTGCTGCTTTTCTTGCTGATTTTGTTAGTGTCCGTCTCTTCCTCACTCTCCCTCCTCTGTCTCCTTCTCTATCTCTCTGTCTCTCTCCCACCATCTATATATCCTTCTCTCTTTCCCTCTTTATCTCTCTCTCTTTCTCTCTATCTGTCTCTCTAGCTCCTACTGGGTTCGGCCATGCATGAAGTAGGACGATTGACAATCGCACTATCTCCTTGTTCCTGAATCTCCTTCTCTCTCTCTCTCTGCCTGTCTCTCTCTCTCTCTTCTCTCTCTCTCTCTCTCTCTCTCTCTCTCTTCTCTTCTCTTCTTTAAATTTGTGATAGACATTTTGTTACGAAAAATTAGAAAGCCGAAATTTTCTGAAACAAGTTATTATACCCGCTCCATAATTAAAACTAAGAGTGACATCTTTGGAAGCCTGGTTACATTTGAAAAACAATGATTGCAATTTCTATAGCTAAAATCGGCAAGCTTAAAGTAAATTTAGGGGAAAAAGTCATTAACCCACACTCGATGTTCCAGCATCGGTTCTACATGTAATACCAATAATAATAATAATAAGATGGTGATAATGACGACGACGACGACGACGATGATGATGATGAGGATAATGATGATGGTTGATAAGATATACTATTACTAATACTACGAATAGTAACAACAGCAATAATAATGATGAGGAAATGAAGGATGATAATGATAAAAAGGATGATTACGACGACGACGACGATGATAATGACGATTTCTTCATATGTAATCTTTATATTTTGACAATTAACTTTCAATGAGACTCGCTTTTAGAGAGAGGTGGAGAAGAAGGAGTGAGGCGGAGGGCATTATGAGTATACATGCAAGAGAATGATGGGAAGAATGGTGTGTGTGCGTGTGTGCTTGTGTGTGTGTGCTTGTGTGTGTGTGCTTGTGTGTGTGTGTATGTGCGCTATGCCTATGTATAGCATTGCGTATAGCATACAGTGTTACAGCTAGATACAACTGGTTTCGTATTTTGGCACAATGCAAACAATTTCGGAGGAAGAGGTAAGTCGATTACCTCAACCCCAGTGCACAACTGGTACTTATTTTATCGATCCTGATACGATGAAAGGAAAAGTTAAGCCCGGTGGAATTTTAACCCATTTTTTCCGCCAATGAAGTTTTTAAAATTTAACTGTACATACATTAAACATTATGGTAAGCTTTCACAATCTGTAAGAGAAGGACAGTATGCAACTGTTAGCTACGGGTGTCGACTACCAACTGAACATTTCGTATGCTCAGTCAGACGCTTCCTAGCGAGTTCATGTCCAAACAAGTGAAGGCAGGTTTTGCGTTGCGAGAACGCAACCAGAGTATATATAGGTTAGCTTAGATAGTTAAGACGGGCGAAATGCAGCTAAGCATTTCGTCCGTCTTTAGGGTCTAAGCATTTCGCCCGGCGTGCTAACGTTTCTTATTTCTTTATTGCCCACAAGGAGTTAAACATAGAGTCAACCTCGGCGGAATTTTGAACTCAGAACGTAACGGCAGATGAAATACCTATTTCTTTACTACACACAAAGGGCTAAACACAGAGGGGACAAGCAAAGACAGGCAAACGGATTAAGTCGATTATATCGACCCCAGTGCGCAACTGGTACTTAATTTATCGACCCCGAAAGGATGAAAGGCAAAGTCGACCTCGACGGAATTTGAACTCAGAACATAGCGGCAGACGAAATACCTATTTCTTTACTATGCACAAGGGGCTAAACACAGAGGGGACAGACAAGGACAGACAAACGGATTAAGTCGATTATATCGAACCCAGTGCGTTACTGGTACTTAATTTATCGACGTCGAAAGGATGAAAGGCAAAGTCCACCTCGGCGGAATTTTGAACGCAGAACGTAACGGCAGACGAAATACCGCTAAGCATTTCACCCGGCGTGCTAACGTTTCTACCAGCTCACCGCCTTACAGCCAGATAAGATTGATGTGATGTGAGTGTACTCCAAACGACAGTTCTCTTTACCTGACATCGAAGCCAGACAGTTAGGCAACGATTACAATTCAGAAAAAAATGAAAGACAAAGTTGACCTTGATGTTTTTGTTTTAACTCTCAACTTAAAGACCCGGATTAAATACGCCACTCTGTAACTATTCCTATCAATCCACTCAGCTTCGTTCTATGTAGGAAGATATGAATCTTATTCTCATCATTATAATTCACATGCACGTGTATATCACTGACGATCACGGTTGTCACCATCATGTTCATGATGATGATGATGGTATCAACATGATCATCATTATCATCGCATTCATCATCATCATCGTCGTCGTCGTCGTCGTCAGCATCATCATCATCGCCGTCAATATCATCATCATCATCATCATCATCGTCATCGTCGTCATCTTCGTCGTCGTCATTGTTGTCATCGTCGTCATCATCATCAGTCTCGTCATCATTATCTTCATATTTCATTAACGTTATCATCATGATGATTATGATGATGATGATGATAAATCTTGAGCGTCATCAAATTTGGTGTTGTTGCCGTTGACATATTCGTAGGCGAATAAAACACCCCCCTTTGATAATAACAAACGTGGCGATGAAAATTTACATGAAGGTAACTAACGATGAGGAAGGGGATAACGATGATGATGACGATGACGACGACGATTATGATGATGATGATGATGATGCTGGTAATGATGATGATGATGATGATGATGATGATGATGATGATGATGATGATATTTAAGATAATGAAGAAAAAGAAGTCGAGGCGAAGAGGAAGTGAAAAAATGATCGAGATGAGATGATTCATTCACTGAACATCTTAGATCGAACTCGAAGCAGTCATCTAAAATGGCAACGACAGCGACCACCACCACAACAACAACAGCAAGAGCAACAACAAAAACTACAAAAACAAACTTAACGACAGCGACTGGCAACGTCACTTCCATAAAAAATAAATCGGAGATTTTCCCCTAATTATGATTTCCTTCACCGCTCAACTCCAGACTGTTTCACCGGACGAAATGATGCGAAAATTATGTTGTGTTTAAGTTTAATTTATTAGAGTGACCAAACTAACACCCCCGTTGTCATCATAGTCGTCGTCACCACAACCTCCAGCACCACCAGCACCACCCACACTACCATCACCACCAACACTACCATACCCCACCACCACTAACATAACCAACGCCGCAGCCACGACCGCCACCACCACGACCACGACCACCACGACCGCCACCACCACCATCATCACCATCAACACTACCATCCCCCACCACCACCACCACAACTACCACCACCATCAACGTCGCAGCCACGACGGCCACCACCACGACGGCCACCACCACGACGGCCACCACCACGACGGCCACCACCACGACGGCCACCACCACGACGGCCACCACCACGACGGCCACCACCACGACGGCCACCACCACGACTGCCACCGCCACCCATGACTACTATTGTTAGTGCTGCTGCTACTACTACTACTACTACTACTACTACTACTACTACGAAAAAGAAAGTACACAAACTACATACAACACATGGTTCCAAAGACACCCTAAAACCTGAATCACCAGTCATTTGATGCTTAGAGATTGACCAATAGCTAAACAACCACGATAACCAAAGTGTGAATTGAACTTACGCTTCAGATTCGTCCGACCTATTATTTGCGATCACTTAGTGACTCTCCTGCAAAAGAAAAACAGCCCCATCCCCTAAAAAAATAAAACATAAATAAAAATAAAAATAAAACAAATGTGCAGAAAAGAATACGTACATATTCATAAACACATATATTCATTTATTCTTTTACTTGTTTCAGCCATTTGACTGCGGCCATGCTCGAGCACCGCATCGAAGGGTTTTATTTGAACAAATTGACCCCAGGGCTTATTGTTTTTTAAAGCCTAGTATTTATTCTATATGTCTCCTTTTGCCGAACCGCCAGCCTACGGTTGTCAAGCGGTGATGAGAGGAGGGAACAACACAGACAAAGACACACAAATATATAAATAATTTATATATATATAAATAAAGGAACCCCAGATAATATTCCCATTTCTAAAAGTAGATTCATTAAATTCTTCACAAGTGAATAGAAATTTATTTGCAAGTATATTTTCGAGGCATTTTACGAGAGATCCAGAACACCAAAAGACTAAAACGGTGGTACTGCGGTGTTTCACAGGACGAAAAAAAAAAAGCCCTCTCGTAGATTTACCGTTTTCTACCGCAGATTAGGTAGAAAGTTCACCACGATTAACCTTTGTCGTCGCCAGATAGTAATTAAAGCTAAGGATTTGCTTTTATCTCACAGCGGTTCTATACCGTTAAAGTGGCCTTTGTCCGACGTTCGCATGAGGAGGTATGAAGGAACTGAGGTAACTATCTCGTGGGATTGCTTAATGTTGATATACTTAGAAAACGAGCCACCACCTAATAAGTTTCTAGTGTAAAGAGATGACCACGCAAAGCAGAAGTTCAGAAATGAATATTAGAAAAGTTCTAGCACCCATGCTTAAATTGTTCATGAAACTTGTAGCTTTGTATATGTAAAAAAAAATTCTCATATTAAAACAACCAGTGATATTTTCATCCAGCGGCCAGAGATATTTTCTAGCTGTCGCCGTCAGAAAAAATTCTTTTAGACGTGTTAGAAGGCTTTTATGTGCTCCCAAATTGATGGTAAACCCTTTAGAACGATTATTAATCTACGGCCAATCAATTCAGTAGATATTGCAGAATAGCTAGACCGCAATAACTACATGTCCAGATAGTGTATTGTCCCGTAGATCATAGTAGCCCAGTTATCAAAAAAGATACTTTTGGTCGTTTGTCACATATTCGAGCCGATGCCTTAATTCGACCAATAAACTCAGTCTTGGTGTACTGTAAACACATTTATTTATGTATTCGTCAAATTATTGGTTGAACGAAGACACATATACTTCAGTTATATGAAACATGAAACTCTAAACAACAATAACAGGGTGAGTCATGTAATGATTCTATATATATATACTCATTTACATACATGTGAATGCATGTATATCTACATAAATACACACACAACCACACATATACATAGACAAGTAAATATAAACATATTTACGTATAGGTGTAATTATATATGTGTATGTATATATGCATATAAGTATATATATATATTTATGGTTATGTATGTATTTATGCGTATATATATATATATATATAAATGTGAATATTATTACATACATACACACACATATATATATACATATGTATATATATATAGTTGTATACATACATATATATATATATATATATATATACACGCATACATACACATGTCCACATACATGTACATGTCCCGTTAATGTATATAGTACATTTTTTTCTAAATTCTCTGTTATTAGATTTAATGCTTCTGCTGTGTTTATAACAATTTTCTAGAGCATATATTAGATAAAGTGAATCGAATCTTTTTTCTAATGTCCAGAGTCATTTGCACTATGTATGTATGTATGCATGTATGTATATATGTATGCATGTATTTATACATACATTCATATATGTGTGTGTGCGTGTGCATCTATGTATATATATAGGAAATAAATATTTGCACTATTAGAAGACATCATCTGTTATAGTATTGCAAGTAGGTGAGGTGTAAAACAGGACTGATGTGTAATATTAGAGCTGAAATAACTGTAACAATGGCTGCCATCAATGAACATAATGGTCGCAAGTTCGATATTTCGGCGTTATTAAAGCATAATATGTTTGTCTAAGTAACCGCGATTTGTTTCTTCCACCCACTAGAAATGATAACGAAACATCCCTTAGATACCGTTTTTAACACATTTCCTGCCATAATCCACTCAAAATTTCGTTACTCTTAATTGCAGAAACCAGTTTTATATACCAATATTTTTTTTGCTGAGCAGCGTCATGTCTGAATCTATTCATTGTTGAGAAATGTCAAGTTTATTTCAGCGTGACTTGCTGAAAATACCAATTCTGGTTGTTGGAAGCTATCTACTATCATCACTGGGAAAACCATGGAATGTAAATTCGAAGTTAAAAAGGTAAGGAAGAACCACATCATTGGATAAT
>NW_021833738.1:0-32500 GCF_006345805.1 Octopus sinensis
ATATTTTTTTATAAAATTATAAAGTTTTACCTTTAGGGAATATTTCTTCTCTGCATCACCCTTTACGTTTTGGTTTTGATGGATCTCATCAGGGATATATTTTCGGAAAGAATCCATATGATATCTAAATAAATATATTGATGTTATGCATATGAGGATACAGCAATTAGCGTAATTATTCATTCAATATTGATTTTAATTAATCCTGAACACACCTCCGGTATATGAAGACATGAAGGCCAATGAATTTCATTAAGAAATATGATATGCCCCATAATATATTAAATGTTGGACCCGACAATACATGAAAGAATTGGGGTTTCGCATTTAGTACGAGAAATCAAACAGGAATATGCGGACAACTGATGTGGCGTTGGAACAGTTTACACTCTTGCTCGCATCTCAGAGAAGGAAATGGCTTGGGGAATTTCCCCACAAATATACATGGGGGTTTTGTATTAGGTCATCGCTGCGATAACTACATACTAACAGATAAAACTCTCACACACATATTGTATGTATTTATATAAGAGTGTGCGTACGTGTATGTATATATGCATGTATGTATGTATGTATGTATATATATATGCATATATATATATATAATATATATATATATATATATATATACATACATACACACGTATGTGCATCTATGCATTTGATTACACACTATAATTACACATACGTGCTCATATCAAAGAGTGTATGCCACTTACAGGCCGGTCTATATGTGTGTGTGTGTGTTTCTTAGTGTGTGCATCTATGTTTATATGTTTGTATATATATATATATATATATATATATATATATATATATATTAATATATATATATATGTATGTATATATATATTATATATATATTATATATATTATAAAATGAGATAGGGGTTGAAAATTCAAGCCACCACATGGTATAATATATATCCAATATACTGCTAGATAGGTACCCAACAAATTAATACATAGATGTTAAAAATTGTCAAACAATCATTTCATCTATTGCATTATATGGGTAAAGGTAATAATTTACCGTAAATTAATACTACACAATTAGAGAATGGAGAAATATACTTAAATCAGTAAAACATCAACTATCCGATGAAACTCAATCCATACTTTAATACACCATTACATATTAGTAAAGGCAATACATAAAATGAAATGAGATATACAGTAATAGTAAAAAGATAAGAGATATAAGTAAAAAATTTTCAAATATATAGCAAATAGATCAAAACTGACAGCTGTTTCGGCAGTGAGGACAGTCATACCTCATTTAACCTATAAGCCATAAAGGCAGGTATAAATGAGGCATTAACAAGGATGCCCCACGGCCTCTTCAGAGAATTAAATTAAATTTTTTATAATAGTGAAAATATTATACAATCATATACATATAAATATAAAAATATAAAAATGTAAAATATAAAAACTTATACATCATAATGCTACACTTATATAATATAATACACATTTGTACAAAAAAGGAAGGTAAACAGAACAATAACAAAAATATATATAGTGTATATATTAATATCAATAAGTACCGATATTATACATATTTGGCTAATAGTTTTTTTAAAATATATATAAAAAAGAGCTAACATATATGGAGATGAAAAACAATAATTAAATCCGTGGTACAGTTCATAAGATTCTAAAGTATAAAAGTTAATAAAAATTACTATAATAATAATAATAATAATAATATAATAATAATATGATAATAAAAAAATATAAAAAATAATAATATAATAAAAAAATAGATACAGTTAAGTTAGCACCAAGTCCATCCTTACAAGATCGAAATAACTATGAGTTAAGAAATGCTGACCACTAGGTAAAGAAAATATAGATTAATTCGATTGGCTATTGGTTTGAATTAAATCACAAAAGAAAATTATACGGTTGGTTAGTCAAGGAACGCCAATATTCACACACGCATCTACAGATCAATCGCACATACACCCATAGTTTATATGTATATGTATACACTTATACACATACATAATTACAAGCAACAACTAGCACATAGATAAACAAAAAGGGAAGTAACTATGCTCCAATTTAGTCCTTCAAAATAACTGTGCCTCAATAACAAAAGAAGAACCATCCATGCATTTCATAAAATATTTAATTTAGATATAAATATATTTTAAATATCAGTGTGTTACTAAATAAATCGATACTTATTTCATGGGTAACTTAAAATTTATAACACCGGTTTGTTGCAGAGTAAACAACGTTGTTAGATTTATCGTAAGTTTGTTATGGTTTTTAGTACGCTAAATTATAAAATATAAAAATATAAAATGTATATTAATTTAAATATTATAAATAAGTCACTTATTAACTTAATAAATATAGTGCCATAATATACCAGTTTAGGCATTAAAGAATAGAAGGGGAAGTCTAATGTAAACGCTTATGAGAAACATCACAGAATTTTAAATAAATTTTCTATTATAAAGACTTAAGGTGAAAAGAGATAAAATAAGTAAGAAGGAATAAATACGAAGGAAAATACGGTTATACATATAATTATAAGTACAAACCAGTATATATGTATTCATATATTATTAAAATTAATAAAAATAAATGATAGATATGTATATATAAAACTACCCCAGTATAAGTAAATAAGTAAAAAATAAATAGGCAGCAAATTAGATGACTTGATATGTATGTAAACATCTACACTTAAATAGGCAAATAAATAAATAAATAGAAGACTAGATGCAAAAATTGATAATATTACAATAAAATGGAAAATAAATAAAAAATAATAAGTAGAGTGAATATATATGTTATATTGTTGAAAGTAAATATGTATGGAAGGATAGTTTAAAGTACCGATCCAGAAGACTATAGATATAAACTAAATATATGAGGCTGGTAATAATTATAAAGCATAATGCATGTAAATGAGAAAATGAAAAAAATGAAAAAGGTTTATCAGTGAATAGCATAAGATACAAATTAAGGTGAGTACAAAAAGACCAAATATACAATAAAAACCTTCCAAATAAACACATACAAAAAACCTATAATCTCAACCTAAACCCACCAAACTCACAAAGGCTCTCATATATTACATATTATACAATATCATTACATTATCCAGAGCTAGGTATCTACCCAAGATATATATATATACTATGTAATATACTATGCAATATTGGAAAACTTCAAAAATCACAAAATTACAAGGCAAGTACCAAAATGAATATGTTATTTTATGTCATATTGCAATTCTCTTAAGAAACAAACAAAAACCCACATACAAAAAACAAGAAACCAATAATACTAGACACATCCATTAATTATTATACAAATGTAGCTGTAAAAATTATAAAATTATAAAATATATAAATTGTATACTTTGGAAATTATAGAAGACCACAGGTATATTTAGTTAAAGAAGGGAGTTAAAAAATTAAAATTAGTGGAAGTGCTAAGTTCTATTTGAATCTAGAAAAGGTGAACGGTAGCCTATGAATACAAAAGAAGTTTTTTTCATTAATGTTGTTAATAATTTGCCGACCCGCTTTAATAATGAAGAATTTCATTAATACATAGAGAGCATTTTTTATTTTTTTCATTATACACAGGTGCTGAAGTTAGTATTTTCCAGTTTAATCTAAAATCTAAGTTCTTATTTTTAAGTTCCCAAATGTATGCACTTAGCCCTGTAGAGTACATTCTATTTTTATTCCTAAAAGTATATCTGTGATAATTCCATCTTTGTTTTATGCTATTCATAGTTGCCCCCAATATACACCCTACTACTCAATTGTGTATCTACAGTGCATTGGTAAACAACCTCCTTCCTGAGGCATTGATTACCAAATACACATTTATTTTTATTTCTGCAATTACAAAGGTTAACAGAATGAGGAAATCTAAAATTGGACAACACCCCTATACTACTATTCACATTATAAGTGTTACAATTGTTATCATCATCCAACCCAAAATCAACGAATGAGTTAAATTCACATTATCGGCTATATTCCTATCACTAGTACTAGTATTGGTAGTAGTAGTATGATCTATTTCATTTATATTATCTCTGACAGGTATGGTGCACTCATTATTAGTAAGGAGGTTGTTCCCATTTGTTCCAAGAAAGTTTCTATTCCTATTATTAATAAGAGGGGCAAGTTTTCCTGGTCTAAATTCAATTTTCTATCCTTATAGAAGTGATCCAGTTTCTTGTTATTAAAAGAGGAGATAATTGTGGCTAGATTATGAGTAATGCTATATCCCACTCTAACAGTACCGTTGTTAATTAAAGGACTAAATTTATTCCTATCCTTACCAAAATGCCTAAAAATAACATTATGCAAAGCTCTCACTATGTTTGTTTTAATCTGCATTGCATATGGGATAATTAACCAAAGAGTATCCTTATCAGAATTAGGATTGCCTATAGAATTAATGTTATTTGTAAAAATCCTATTCGTAGACCAACTCATAGGATTACTATTCTTACCACTGTCATTATTATATTTATCTATATCAATATTACCATGGTTATTGCGCAAGTAAACTTTACCATTATCATGTCTACCATAAGTTTTAATTTGTATATTATTATTAATATTCCTACTATTACTCGTATGTTTGGATCTATTTGAGCTACCGTTCACCTTTCCAAGGTTAACATCACTTCTACATTTATTATAGGTGTTATCAATATTCCATTTTTACAATTCTTATGTATATTGTGGATTATCCTAAATCTATTTGTGTTGTTCCTGATAGTTCTACCTACATTAGGGGGGTTCCCCTTAGGTATAAACCAAATCTTACTTTTATATCCTGCCTTAGTAATGCTGCATTGTATCTATCACAGTGTTTGTTAAAAATTTCCTCGTTTGAGGATAAACTAGAAATTCCTGACTAATGCTCCTCACTAGTGCATTTTTAATTTGAGGGGGGTGATTACTTGAACGGTTAATGTATATTAGGTTAGAATTAGGTTTAATATAGGGTTCATGTAAACCATTAGTAATATTACAATTAACATCTAAATAATTAGCAGAATAATTCTCACTTTCAATGATAATGGATAGGCCGAAGCTTTTAAAAAATTTATTTATTCTTTTTTTCAGAAGATCTAATCTCCTATTTGATGTATTCCTAACACAAATAAGGCGTCATCCCTGTATAATCCACCTTTTAATTCAGGGAATTCCCTACTAAAGTTATCTAATATACATCCCAACTAGATCAGTCACCTCCTCCGCTGAGTCCGGCGATCCCATATATATATATATGTATGTATATATATATATATATAATATATATATATGTATATATATATATTATATTTATATATATATGTATGTATGAATGTATGTATGTATGTATGTATGTATAAAGAAATAAAAATGTAGAAAACCATAGATTAACCAAAACCTCGACTGGACTACATTTATCGCTTATTTATTAATAGAAACCATGGCAAAACAAATTTTACAGTCGCTTCTAATCAGGTTCAGAGAATGCAGTCAATACATAAATGTGAAAATAAAATTTTTCATCTTTATAGGGCACTAAAATTAAGGTAACAGATCTTCATCAGAGTGAAAAAAAATACAATATAAACAAAAGGAAGGAGGAAAATGAAAGAAAACATAGCTTAGATATATTGTATGGTCTCTTTTTTCACTCTGATAAAAATCTGTTGCCTTAATTCGAATGTCCTATGAATATGAATTTTATCCTCGCATTTATGTATAGACTGCATTCTGGCAATCTGATTAGAAACGGCTGTAAGATTTGTTTTGCCATGCTTTGTATTATTAAATTAGCTATAAATGTGGTCAAATTGATGTCTTTGTTAATCTATGGATTTCTCCATTTCCTAATTATTTTCATTGGCTTCTGATAAACTCTTGTTTATCTTGTTGTTACCTGCTTTCTACGTGTATGTTGTGCTTCCACACCATCGGCCGGGGATAATACAAGTAACGGATACCGATGGTATATAGGGATATTTTATATTCTTAGCTGGTTATTTTAACCGCTAACTCTGTTCATATATAATATATATATTCATTTTATGTCATTCTTGATGTTACTAGTACCGTAGTACCGTGTAACCCAGCTCAAACTCCTACATGGTCAGACAGTCGCCGACTGAACTGATAAACGTACCTCGACTGCTCAGTAATGAGTGGGTCTTTTTGTTAGACGCAATGTGAAAATATCGGAGGAACTCAGGAGCACCAGTGGCAATTATGCAGCTTCGATTCAATAACCGTTCGTGTTTGTTTAGATAACGCAAAGAGAAGGAAAAACCTGATGTTACATCTGCGTTATCCTCTGCAATTGTTGAGTTGGGGCGCATCTTAAGGCATGAGCAAAATAGTAAATGAAAATGTCTACGAAGAAGTAAAATCTCGCATCACCGTAGGGATAAAGCTTTTTGAATCACCAAAGGCAGAGAAACGCATTTTTACCGCACATGGGAATACGAGGTTTTAGTAGGACTGCAGGCAGTGTGGAAATTTTGTTGCTAGTGTCTGGGTGAGTAGTAAAACATTTGCATTACTTGGAATCAGGATGCACCCATAAAATATGTGTTTCTCTATACAAACTAGTAACTTCATGTCTACCTATCTATCTATCTATCTATCTATCTATCTATCTATCTATCTATCTATCTATCTATCTATCTATCTATCTATCTATCTATCTATCTATCTGTCTGTCTGTTTGTCTGTCTGTCTGTCTGTTTGTCTGTCTGTCTGTCTGTCTGACTGTCTGCTTGTCTCTCTGACTGGCTGTCTGTTTCTCTGTCTATCTGTCTGTCTCTGTGTCTCTCTATCTATCCCTACTTACTCTGCCACTTCTCTGTATTCTTTCTTTATATATGTATATATATATATCTACTTTGTTCATAAAACTTTGAATATATATATATATATATATATATATATATATACATACGACGAATTTAACAGTGAAATATACAGTAACCTCTCTTAAAGGGATCAACGTATTGCGTTTCTTATTTAAATGAGTTATGTATTTAGAAAATCTTCCTTCTGTCTATTTTTCTCAAGTGCTTTCCATTAATATTTTACTATATTTCTTGTATACGAGAGAGCAGTATACAAGATTAATGTATTCATATATCTATAGGTCACTCTTTGTTATCATCTCTACAATAACTCAGACCCATTGTCTGTGTTTATATATTATATACGCACATAGATATATAAGTTCCTAAACGCAGAGACATTGACATTCACACACACACATATGTATATGTTTGGATGCGTGTGCATAACCTCATATATAACACGTGTGTGTATTTGAGTGTGTGTGTGTGTGCATGTGTGTGTGTGTGTGTGTGTGTGTGTGTGTGCATTCATACGCATAATGCCCGAGACCTTTAACTAGGATAGTAAATTACTATTATTTATCTTCCTATCTATCTGCTGTTCCCTCTCGCTTTCTCTCCCTTTCGAATTATGCACATATATGTACACACACACAAACACACTCATAAATACACACACACACACACACACATATATATATATATATACACACACACATATTCATGTAACGACACTTGTGTGTTACTTTTAATTCTTTCATTTTCTTTGTGTTTCAACCATATGACTAAGGTCATGCTGGAGCAGCTCTGTGACATTGTACCAGTTTTCACAACCCTTTTATGTGATTGATTCTCTTACGTGGTGTGATTTCCTATCTCCAAATTCTTTTATTTATTTATTTTTTGGGGTTCAAAGTGTGCATGTTGGAATTTGATACTTCCAGCGCAGTCTGTACTTCATACAAGGACTTTAGTTCACCTCGTATCATAGATAGGATAATGTCCAATCTTTTCTTGAAGGTAAATGACGCCACCCTGCTGGCAGAAACGTTAGCACGCAGGGCGAAATGCTTTCCTTAGTTTCAGATGTTCACTGGGTTAGGAATATGTGTTTCCCTATTGAGGGTAACTCTTATTACAACTGCCAGATTTCTTTTCTATAAGAAGTAGCGTAGACATTCACATAGTCTACACGTCCAACGCATCGACCCCAGGACTTATTCTTTGTAAGCCTAGAACTTATTCCATCGGATCTCTTTTGCCGAACCGCAAAGTTTCGCGGACGTAAACACACTACTTGGTTGTCAAGCTTATAAACATATGGTGTTCAAAACGTCTCTCTGCAGTAAGTATTTAATGGTTTTCGATCGATTCTTGTACGCTGCCACTCCACCTGCTCCCCAGAAAAAGAGTCTGGTGATGTTAAATAAGGGGAGCGTGGTAGCCATAGTCTCTTCAAAATAATACGTTCACCAAAATACTGCGGAGAGACGTTCTAAACAACCTGTATGAAATATATATACTTTTTTTTTACTCTTTACCCTTTTATTCTTTTACTCTTTTACTTGTTTCAGTCATTTGGCTGCGACCATGCTAGAGCACCGCCTTTAGTCGAGCAACTCGACCCCGGGACTTATTCTTTGTAAGCCCAGTACTTATTCTATCGGTCTCTTTTGACGTAAACACACCAGCATCGGTTGTCAAGCAATGCTAGGGGGACAAACACAGACACACAAACACACACATACATATATATATATATACATATATACGACAGACTTCTTTAAGTTTCCGTCTACCAAATCCACCCACAAGGCATTGGTCGGCCCGGGGCTATAGCAGAAGACACTTGCCCAAGATGCCACGCAGTGCCACTGAACCCGGACCATGTGGTTGGTTAGCAAGCTACTTACCACACAGCCACTCCTGCGCCTATGTATATGTAATATATATATATATATATATATATATATATATATATATATATATATATATATATATATATATATATATATATATATATATATATATATTTATATATATATATATATATATATTATTATATTATATATATATATATATATATATGTATATATACATATATATATATATATATATTTATATATATATATATATATATATATATATATATATATATATATATATATATATGTATATATACATATATATATTATATATATATATGTATATATATATATATATATATATATATATATATTATATATATATATATATATATATATATATATATATATATATATATATAATATATATATACACGACGGACTCTTGAGCTTCTGTCAACCAAATCCACTCACAAGACTTTGATTGGCAAAAACTATGTAGAAGACACTAGCTCAGGTATATCGAAGCAGGACTGAACTCGGAAACATGTGGTTGGGATGCAAGCTTCTTAACAGATGGCGACCATGTGTATATATATATATATATATATATATATATATATATATATTATATATATATATATATATATATTGTTATGTACTATGCATGTATATGTGTAGGTTGATGTTTGTTTACATATGTATGAATGTGTATATTGGATATATTTTTGTGTGTTTAATCTATATAACTATTTCAATTACCTTTTTTTAAAATGTTATATCTTATATGTACACCATTCTTATATAGGTTTTAGTAATCATGGTATTTATGTTTGAAATTATAAGCTCATTTAAGCCTATTCTTTCACCTATTCTTAATCGCATATTCTTTGGTTTCAATTTTATCTCGACTTCTACTGCGTTGGCGCCGGAGTTCTAATTTTATTACATTGTATAGACATCTTCCATCTCTTTTGTTCTCAACGCTTTTCTCTCCCATAGCCTATACCCTACCGTTTAAGAAACTCAATGCCATTGGCTACTTCACTTTATTTTGAAATATAGCTAGCTTACCGATACAGAATTTAATTGGTCGGGGAACCTAGATTTGTTCCCACACACTTTTTCCAATGTCGCTGAAGGTAGTACATTCTTCTTTTTGTATCGTTTCGACTATATATTGTACCCCGCATATGAAGGTACCTGAAGATGAACCAAGCCCAAAATATGTTACGATCTTAATTTACGTAACACAAGTGCAGATTGGATGGAAATAAATGCAGTACGCATTTGTCTTCTCCGTTCCCTACAACTATCAATTTAATATCGTACAATTAGCAATTTTCGTTCTCACACGATATTTGTATAATTCCGGTGATCGAAATCTATATCAAGTTCGACATTAGACGAGGTATGTAATAATTAGATTTGCTGATCGAGTGACATCTGCTTCATAGCATCTAATAATTCTTTTCTACTCTAGGCACAACGCCAAAATATTTGGGAAGGGAGCCAGTCGATTAGATCGACCCCAGTATGCAACTGGTATTTAATTTATTCACTCCGAAAGGACGAATGGAAAAAATCAATCTCGGCTGAATTTGAACTCAGAACGTAAGAACGGATCAAATGCCACTAAGGAATTTTCTGCCAGCTTCGGCTTTACCACGCCATCAAATAATAATTTTTAGTATAGTTACAAGGCCTGAAATTTATGGAGGGGCTAGTTGATTTCATAGACCCCAGTGTGTAAGTAGTAATTATTTATTCGTCGGCGAAACGATGAAAGGTAAAGTCGACATCGGTGGAATTAGAACTCAGAACGTAAGAACGGATCAAATGCCACTAAGAATTTGTTATACATACATAGGTACATATATCTATACTTGCATACATATATATGTATATATATACACACATACTTTATACACACACACACACATATATATATATATATATATATACTCTTTTACTTTTTGACTGCGGCCATGCTGGAGCACAGCCTTTGGTCGAGGAAATCGACTCCAGGACTTATTCTATGTAAGCGTAATACTTATACTATCGGTCTTTTTTGCCTAATCGCAAAGTTACGGGGACGTAAGCACATCGGTTGTCAAGTGATGTTGGGGGGGGGGAATAAACACAGACACACAAACACACACACAAATATATATATATATATATATATATATATATATATATATATATATATATATATATATATATATGTTGTGAGCTCGAATCCCGGACCGGGCTGCGTGTTGTGTTCTTGAGCAAGACACTTTATTTCACGTTGCTCCAGTTCACTCAGCTGTAGAAATGAGTTGCGACGTCACAGGTGCCAAGCTGTATCGGCCCTTGCCTTTCCCTTGGACAACATCGGTGACGTGGAGAGGGGAGGCCTGTATGCATGGGCGACTGCTGGCCTTCCATAAAAAAAAGACAACCTTGCCCAGACTTGCGCCTCAGAGAGTAACTCTCTAGGTGCAAACCCATGGTCAGTGTCTGACCGAAGGGGGTCACCACCACCACCATATCTATATATATAAAACTCTAGTTGTGTGAGTGTCTGTCCCCTTCGATTTAGATTCCTAACTCCTCCCACATTTTGCGGTGCAGTTTAACCAAATTCGGGTATCTTATAGTCGTGATTCATATCGAGCCCGTCTGACTATTAGCGCGCGTCAACGATGAGTCTACGATTTTAAAAGTAATTTAACATCATTTTTTATTCCATTTTAATGCATAAAATGCATCGTATGTCGATGGCGGCGAGTTGGCGTCCACGCTCACAGCTGCACCTGTTTGCTTCTCCCCCTTCCCTCCCTCGTGAAGCTGTGGGGAAGGGAGTGTAAAGAAATCAACGTCGTAATGCGTTGTGAAGGAAACCAGCGTTCTTTTAGAACAACGACTTCATGGCTTGAAGACACCAAAACAAAAATGGCTAAGAAAGCCCGAATTTATAAGGGAAGTAACTCTCTAAAAATGCTTATATAGTTATTTCCCTTACAAACCCGAGCAACGCCGGGCGATACTGCTAGTATATATATATATATTATATATATATATACATATATATATATATATATATATATATTATATATATATATATATATATATATGTATATATATATATACATATATATGACGGTCTTCTTCCAGTTTCCGTCTACCAAATCGACTCATAAGTCTTTGGTCGGCCCAAGGCTATAGTAGAAGGAACTTGCCCAATGTGCCACGCAGTGGGACTGGACCCGGAGCCATGTGCTTGGTAAGCAAACTACTTACCACACACACTTTGTACTTAGCAGTTTTGATCATTCTCATTTTCGTATTGTTTTCCCACCTTCTTCTGCATTTATGTGGTTACTTGAATATATATATATATATAATATATATATATATATATTATATATATATATATATATAATATATATATATATATATATATATATATATAATATATATATATATATATGTGTGTGTGTGTGTGTATGTATCTATATATGTGTATATATCAACACATACATATATGTGTATCTCTGTGTTTGTATGTAGGTTTATATATATATACGTTTGACGCGGATGTGTGTGTGTGTGTGTGCTTCTGTTTAAATTCACTGTCCAATTTTGTATTAGATTTTCGAAAAATTCTAATATCATTTTATATCACCTGTGTAGTTGAATTCATTATAACTATTGAATACGCTTTGAGAATGTGTGAAAAGATTTTATTAAATTCGTACATCTATATTTTTCTCATTGCTTTAGAATTAGAGATATAATAGAGACAAGATTAAATTAGGATGAATTTTACATAAAGATTAAAATAATAACAGTACATGATTTAGTTTGTTATGTGAGTCAATACTAAAAAATATTACGGCAACATTTTAAATTTTACATAGACTTAAGTGAGGAAGAGTAAATCGTTCAATACTAATTCCTTCACGGTTAAGTATTTCTGGGAAAGATGTTACTGGGTTCAATTTAGTTTGTCTCAGTCTGCGTTATAAATATAGACGCCGTTCAGCAGACAAACAACACGTTATGTCTACATTCGCAATGACACACATTGCTTTTACGCAAGGAATAACATATTTAAATGCCATTATATCTATCTATATATCTATTTATTTTTAGACTTCTATCTTAACGTGCTGACTCTGTAGACGATAGCATATTTAATTGCCGTTTCCTTTTTTTTTTTTCACTCGATTAATCAAAGGAACCATGATCATATCTAAAATGCATATTTGAAACAGCTGCAAATCTACAATTATTTATTCCTTTTCTTGCATATGTCCCAATGTAAACGTACCGAATTAATGTGTAAATGCAACATGGATTTACGAATACACCTGGTGATGGGCATGGGCACCTGGAAGTTACTATTTTATATATATATATTACTACTATATATATATATATATATATATTACTACTACTATATATATATATTGGCTGTAATCTTTCGCCTTGTGTATGTTCAATCCTTGATACATTCATGTAGCGCAATGTGAGGTCTGTTTCTTTAACATATATATATATATATATATATTATATATATATATATATGTTAAAGAACAGACCTCACATTGGCTACATGAATGTATCAAGTTCATACACAAGGCGAAAGATTACAGCCAACGGAAACTAGATGAAAGCTTAACGGACGGGAATTATAGACACAGGCACGGTACATGGAATATCCGCAGCTGAGTTTTCCTCGTCAGTCAATGAGCCAAAATATCATCGTGGTTTCGCACCATAATCATTGAGACCATTCAATCTTGGAGGTGCGAGTGCTAATATTTATGCTACTTTGAAAAAGCTTGCTACTATAGGCTGAGACAAAAACAAACAAGACAATATACAAATACAACAGAGGAAGAATTGAACATATATAACAACACAAAGCATTACGGCTTTATGCAGCAGAAGAAAATATAATAATTATACAAATATCACAAATACAACAGAAAGAGCTGCATGTCCGTTAAGTTTTCGTCCAGCTTTACCTTTTTTCTCCTTTCATCTTACTTTTTCTCCCTGTTGTGTTCTGTCTGTTCAATCCTTGATATATGTATGTAACTATATATATATATATATATATATATATATATATATATATATATATTATATATATATATATATATATATATATATATATATATAAATCCTTAAAATCCTTAAAAATGTTTCAGCCCGAAATCTTCGGCCATGCTGGGGCATCACCGTTGAATGAGCTTCACTAGCATGTGAAACCAACTCTGATACATGGCACTTGGTCAACAAGGTAGTTCGACGCCGCTGCTCGCATCTGTGTTTCCTGCTGAGAGGTAGGTTCATCTGGAACCCCCGACAAGAAAGACCCACTTTAGTTTTAAAGATACCCACATCCACACCATGCAGGTCTCTCAGGTACAGGCATTTGGGAAGGATATTGAAGAGCTGTGGCCTCTGAAACCCGAGCTGCTGCAGTATCCGGTGCTGTATTTTGATGGTGATGTTTGGATCCTCGGCACCATGCAGTGGCGCCCGGTGCTGCTGTTTGGGTAACTTTCAATGCCAAACTTCGGGACAAGACCCTTCAGGATCTTCCACATGTATATCACTGCATATCTCTCCCGCCTTTGCTCCACGGAGAAGAGTTTTAATACTTTCAGTCGTTCCCAGTTGCATTGAGACGATCTTCATAGTGTAGATTCGTTGGATTGCTTCGAGTTCTGCTGTTAACTTTATATTATGATGTGCTCATAGTTGGGAGCAGGAGTCCAAGCGGCTGAGGACGAAAGTTTTCCAAAGGACCATCAGTGTCTCCTTCTCTCTTGTTCTGAAAGTTCGGAGGATCCATCCAACTAGCCGTCTGCATTTTATTACCAAAATAGCAATAAACACTTTGGAAAATGCATCATTGCTCATACCAATGTCCAGGTCACGCACTGATTTTTACTCAGGAATTGCAATTCTTCCCAGGCCAGTGTATCCTGTCTGCATGTCGTTCACTTTTGTGTGCCGGTAGCGCATAGCTTGGAGCTTTCCTGCATTAAACTGCATGTTGTTGCCTTTAGCCCACCTGTATATTGTATCCAACTCCCGTTGCAGATGTGCAATATTTCCAGGGATTTGTATTGTCTGAGAGGCTTTTGTGTCATCTGCATAGCTAACTATCTATCTATCTATCTATCTATCTATCTATCTATCTCTATCTATCTATCTATCTATCTATCTATCTATCTATCTATCTATCTATCTATCTATCTATCTATCTATTTAAATCTATCTATCTATCTATCTATATATATATATATATATATATGAGTATATGTATGTGTGTGTGTTTGTAATCACACATACCTATACATATTCGTATTTCGGGGGTAAAAGAAAACATCCTTGTTTTCGTTTGCCGACGTTCATGATACCAAATTTTATAGAAGCACTTTGAAATATTACCTCTATTATGATCCACTAAAAATTCTGAGAGCCATCATTCCAGATTAGTATCATTTCAATATAAGCTCATTAAATTAGCAACTATATGTGCAGTACCTGATCATTGCCTGAATTTCCATTCATGGAGTAAAATTGCATGGTCATTAACCTTTAAATATCATATGAAATTGTTTGTCGCTTTCCGGGAAATGATACAAAAGTGAATATAACGTTATATGTTATCTTCAGTTGGAATATTACGATTATTTCAATAGATTTATGATACTGTTGAGATTCCACAAAACGTACAGGATATCTAAGAATTTTTCAGACGTCAATAAAGTGAAGCATGTGTGTGGTAGGATTAAATACATTTCTTGGCTGTTAAAAAAAGTGGTAAAAATGAGAAATACAGAACTGGAACGAAAAATGCTTGAAACATAGGAAGAACATCTACATTCTGTACTCACACACGCACACACACATATATGCACATGCGCAAACAAATACATATACACATACGCTTGTGTATGTATACATATATATATATATATATATATATATATACATACATATATATATATGTTTATATTTAAGCATGTACCTACGTATATATGTAAATATATATATATATATTATATATAGATATATATATATATATATATAATATATATATATATATATATGTATGTATGTATATGTATAAGCATCTATATGCTTATACACACCTGTATATGTATACGAGTGTGGAATCAGAAGTTGGTAGGCTGACCATAAAGGAGTGACATTAGAACTGTAAAATTTTGCATGCGTTCATTTCAATCTTTCTTACTATTAACTGCATTGTTTGTTTCCAGGTAAACGGACGTCTAGCACTAAAAATATTTAAAATGTACACGACTGCTGCGTTTTCTTGAAAATCGACATAATTCGGTATCGTGCTGTTTATTAATTATATCCAAAGTGCTTAGTTCCGAAGGACATTCATGCTGACGTTGTTTCTACATCATGAGATGACCCCCCCCCAGCTTTATCAACTGTGCAAAGGTGAGCAGCTGAATTAAGAATGGGAAGGAATCATCTTGAAAATGACTCACGATTTGGGCATCCTGAAACTGACAACACAGACGAAAACGTTGATCGTCTTAACAACAGCGTGATGGATGATATACGATTGGCTATACATCAACCAGCCAACGCTAGTAGCATATCCCGTGGGACAGTTCAGAATATTCTTATTTCTTTATTGCCCACAAGGGGCTCAACATAGAGGGGACAAACAAGAACAGACAAAGGGGTTCAGTCGATTAGTTCAACCGCAGTACGTAACTGGTACTTAATTTATCGACCCCGAAAGGATGAAAGGCAAAGTCGACCTCGGTGGAATTTGAACTCAGAATGTAAAAACAGACGAAATACCGCTAAGCATTCATGCGGCATGCTAACGTTTCTGCCAGTTTGCCGCCTTGTCCAGAATATTCTTTACAATGAACTTGGCCTGACGAAGGTTTCTGCTTGGCGTGTGCCATGTCTTTTGACATCTGATCAAGAGATCACCAGACTGATTACATCTTGAGAAAATCTGAAATTGTGTGAGGCAGATCTAGCTACCTTATTTGAACGTTTTCGAACCAAGGATGAATGCAGGAGTCATCACTTGCGGCCAGAATGCAAAGGTATTATCCACGGAAGGCCAACGTAGTTTCAATTTCTGGGAAGTTAATGGCATCAGTTTCATTTTGTAATTCAAAAGGCATTGTCTTTGAATATATTGAAAAGGAATTCGCCATCAGTGGAGACTATGATTCTAAATTGCTAGAGCAGTTACGAAAAGCTGTCAAGACCAAACGTCCAGAAACACCGAAGAAAATGGTCTTGATTCTTCACGACAAAAATTCAACATACAAGCCCTTACTTTCAATAGTATCTGAGTCTTAATGACTTTAAACTGATTGATCACTCCCCACTACTCTCCTGATTCGGCCCCATCTGATCTTCAAGACGAGAATAAACTTGGCTGGAGACCAGTAGCGTAGCGTTGATGACGTCGTATTTGCTGTTCATGACATTTTTACCAACAGGAAGAAAGCTTTTCTAATAATGGGATCCAAGCATAAATGGAAGAGGTCTATGGACCACAAAGAGACTTTGTTGAAAACTAAACCTCCTTTGGTCACATTTAATTAGCGCATGATGGGCAGTCTGTGAAAGTGTAACACGGCCCTCGTTTAGTTTTAGTTTCAAGATACGTTTCACAGCTGCTCTGCATCATCTATGATATTTCAGCCATCTGACAAGTTTATCGATTTTTCAGTATCATTCACCCTCATCTAATTGACCTGACCAGCGTTGATAAAGACCCAGCCTGCATCGGATTAGCAGCAAACCTTTTGTCTGCTCCCTTTTACACAAAACCACCTAATTACCTCTGTGTAAAGGGAAAGGTAATTACAGAGAAGCAGTTGATCTTTATAATTATGGAAACAAATATCTGATTATTGTACTAATAGATGCTCCTACATGTACCAGGAAGAGGGGTGGTTTATAAATGTTCAACTTATAATATTTCCATTATTGAAGGAGGCGAACTGGTAGAATCGTTAGCACGCCAGAAATAACAAGAAATGTGAACTACATGGAATTTCAGGAAACCTGTAATCTTCATATTTAATTATTTTTCAAAATACCATATTTCATATGTTTCTAGCCCTGTTATTGTAGCAGAATACAACGAGAAAATAGTGGAGTAGCGGTTCACCTATTGTACAAAAATCCACATTTGAAATATAAATGCGGTCACATTCCCGAATGATTTATACTAAAATAATTATAGCATAATAGGTAATGAGAAATGCATGCAGGTTTGGCATTTACAAAAAAGATATTTTGCCCCGAGCACACAAGGTGCTTATATCTTAATCTTGTATATTCACACGGTTACTACCTTCCAAGAATATTCGTTATTTTTCGCTGTGCTGGAAAAAAAGCCAAACTCCATTTTTTTTTCTTTTGATGCAACCACACCTCTCACGTCGTACTTTGTTTACAATACTAGAGAATTTTTTACTAAATTTGAAAGGTCTCTGCTTCATGGAAGCGTCATATAAATTTCAACAAAAGAGTAGCAGATTTTCTACCAGGCATGAAAAGTCATATGTTGGTTCATACAGTCGACAATATAAATGGAGAATTATATATATATATACATAAATGTATGTAACATACTGTAATATAATATATAATATAAAATAGCATTGTATAAGAAGTGGCCTTGTGATAAGAAGCTTGCTTACCAACCACATGGTTCAGTCCCACTGCGTGGCAATTTGGACAAGTGTCTTCTATAGCCTCGGGCCGACTAAAGCGTTGTGAGTGGGTTTCGTAGACGGACGCTGGAAGAAGACCGCTGTATATATATATATATAATATATATATATATATATATATATATATATATATATATATATATATAATATGTATGTGTGTATGTGTGTGTGTTTGTCCCCAACCATCGCTTGGCAACCGATGTTGGTATGTTTACGGCCCGTAACCTAACGTTTCGGCAAAAGAGACCGATAGAATAAGTACTAGGCTTACAAAGCATAAATCCTGGGGTTGTCTTGTTGGACTAAAATGCCGGTGCTCCAGCATGGCCTCAATCAGAAACAAATAAAAGAATATAATATATAATATTACATTACACTATATTACTGTAGAGTAATAAATTGGGTATATTATCAACATACGTTCGATGTAGTAAGTTTTATTCCCACCAACCACGTTCGGAGTTCATCCCAGTGCGTAGTGCCTAGGTCAAGTGTCTTCTACTACAGTCTCGGGCCGACCAAAGTCTTAGTAGTGGATGTGGTTGGCATAAACTGAAATAAGTTCGTCGTGTGTGTGACGACGTGTGTGTGTACAGACAGACAGAAACACACATACGTGCATGTGTTTGCGTCTTTGTGTTTGTGTTTTCGTCCTCCACGGCCACTGGACAGCTAGTGGTTCTATGTATACGTTCCCATAAGCTAGCCGTTCCGATTAAGAAAGCGTTGAAATATGTAGTTGGCTTCAAATAAAAGCTCTGGAATCAATTCTTTCGAATAAAATAATTTAAGGCGGTGCTCCAGCGTGGCCACAGTCTAATGTGTGAAAACAGTAAACGATAAAACATAAAAGATGACATACATAACATACCTTATCTAACCGTTAATATACTTAAATATAAATTCCACTAACTTTCTTACTAAATAACCGCATCCTATTTTCTAATGGCATAGCGATGGTAAAAATTTAAAATTTTCTATCATATAAAACCTTCCAATAAACATAATCTGCTAAATCTTATGTTGGTAACAAAAAATATCGTGCCTCAGTTTCCAGAAGGAAATATCTGAAATATAATTTTTATAATACGATTTTCCAAATAGGCATTCTTAAGGTATCTTCGCGTGTCTCAGGCAGCTTTCAAAAGTTTTCCATGTATAGCTGATTTTTTTTATCTAACCGATTTCGGAAAATTCAATTACTAAGCGTCATTTCACGGAATTATACTCGGGTACGCTCTTTACCATATCGTTATGCACAAAACGTTTGATCGTATTACGCAGATGGAATTTTCTTTTCTATACTTCAGACATATATAATGCACATACGCATTTTAGTAAGCCTTTCCATACGAGTATAATAATAAGTGAGTATATATATGCATCAAGATGTCTGTGTACACACATACACACACACACACAAAATACACACATACGCACACACACGCACACACATATACACATATGTATGCCTATATTTATGTGTTCAAAATAAAGCAAAAAGGTGTCCCCATAACAACATGTAAACTATATAATATCTCTGCACATTTGCTGCTGAGGAGGTATCGATTCCAAAATCTAGGAATAAATGTGCCGGCGAGGGCAAAAGCACATGTTCCGTATTTGATAACCTGGATTTTTAACCATTCTTGTCTAAATTCTTATTTTTGAAGAGCTCTCTGCCACTTCGATATGTGTATTTTAATTTACGTAATGAACCACATACTCTTAGAATTACTATTCCTGCAGTACCAAATAGGATGAGGATAAAATGTCTGATATCCCAATGTGAAAGTACAGCGTAAGGCGGCGGAGAGCTGGCGGAATAGGTAAAGTACTTAGCAGCGTTTCGTCCGCCTCAGATCAAATGCCGATGATGTCGACTTTACTTTTCATCTTTTGGGGTCAATGAAATAAAGTACCAGCTGGACACTGGACTGAGAGTAATCGACTTACACCTTCCCGTGATCTTGGTGTTCTTGTATCAGCATTTGAGACCATTGATGAACGTAGAGCTTTGAATATATACGGTGTTCAAAACGTCTCTCAGCAGTATTTTATTGCAAAATAAGCATTTATAAGATGGTATAAGACTACAAAAGAATATATTAGATTTTACAAAACTTAAAAAAACTTTATAAGAGGTGTTGTGAGTGTTGTCCTTCATTTTTTATGCATACGTTGATTCTACTACTCATGTTTTGAAGCGTGTGAAGATCATAATTGTCTCTTATAGCTCATTAATGGTTTTCCGGCGATCCTTGTACACTGATCCTTTACTTGCTTCCTAGAAAAAATAGTCTGGCGGTGTTAAATCAGGTGACCTTGGTGGCCGAAGTCACTATGAAATAACCCTTTCACCGAAAAACCCTTGAAGTAGCGACATAGTGATGCGCAAACTATGTGCTGTAGCTCCATCTTGCTGAAAGTATGCGTTGGTGCTGTATGAACATTTAATGTGGTTTTAGAGTCAAATTTAGTTGCTATTTGTAGCATGGTAGTATCTCTTAGATACTTTTAATTATAATTTTAATATATGTATATGTGTGTGTGTGTGTGTGTGTGTGTGTGCGTTTGTATCTGTGTTTGTTCCATCCACCACCATCACTTGACAACCAGTGCGGGTCCCCGTAACTTAGCGGTTCGGCAGAAGAGACCGATAGGTTAAGCACCAGGCTTACGAAGAATAAATCCACAACTTTAATTTCTTCAACTAAAAGGCGATGCTCAAGAATGGCCGCAGTCAGATGACTGAAAACAAAGGGATAAAAGCATACGTAATGTCACATATTTATGATTAGTTTTGTTGTGGTTGTAAGAATACGTGTATATGTATAGACTAGCTATTGTCACCCCTGCTTCGCTCGGGTTTTGGTGGTGGTGTTGTTTTGTGCGTGTTGTCTCATTTTCCATTTCTTCTTTTGTTCGTGTTCTTTACCTGGTTCTCTTTATTGCCCTCTTCCTTTTCTTTTTCTTATTTTTAAAATTGTTCTTCGTCTTTATCTTCTTCACACCTCAATTTTCCCATATTCCTCGCCATGGCAACCAAACGTTAGCCCCGAGCGACTTGCAACCCTCCTCACACCATTGCCCACCCCATTTTACTCCCCCTCCACAGTGTAAATTTTAGCGCCAATCCGACCCCATCTAAACCATTCCCATCCCCAAATAAGTGAAATAACCAAGAAATCAAACAACTTTTTCACATTTCAGCTTTATATGCATAGATGAATGTTTGCTTGTACTGTTCCAGAATTTCATTTCATACGTCTGTATGTACGAATTAGATCAATTTTTTTAATATTATCATATTCTGAGATACCTCTTTTATTTGCATCCGTTGATTTATCTTCATCTTTCTCTGCCTTATTCTCTATTCCGCGTAATTTATTACAATTTTTCAGTAGCAGCATAAAATTGTTTAAAGTAGAATCGAATAATGAATGAGGTCAGTGGGTAAAAGGGTCCTATGTAATTAATACATAACCCTGAATCTATGTCTGTGCTTTTTGCCATTGTACAGTAAAATATTTATTTTACAAATCTCAGATAAATTTTATGTATTTGTATTAATATGAATCTCGGTTCATATAACGACAGATATTAATGAGGTATATATATATTGTGGAAGTTATTGTATATTTCACGACAGCTGTTTTGTTGGAAATGTCCATATTCAGAGACACATATTTACAAAGACCAAGAAGTACATAAACACACGCGTATATGCACACAAACACACATACATACACGTACACACACATACGCACATACACGTACACATGCACATACAGTTGCACATATATCATTATGTGTCGTTGTGTTAGCGAGTGTGTATATGCATGTAGGTTTTGTGTGCGTGTATTAGAGTGTGAGTGTATTTTGTGCAAACATATACCGGAATTATCTTCATTTATTGAACGATCTACCGTAAAATTTACAGAATATAAATTCTGTCTAGACTTTAGACATTAAATGACGTAAGTACGAGAGACGTAGTGAATATGTTACTGTGCAGGTAGGAAGGACAATTATCGTTGCCAGAGATGGCGTGGTTGAAAGAATGTATCGCTATCGCAGCAGCGGACTGAGGCCCATGCACTTGGGATCAAATAGAATATTCGTTTATCCAGATGAGGGCCATGAACAAACAGTGGAAGCAAAAACTATGGTATTTCTAACTCGTTACATAACTTGAAACATTAGCAATGATTTCACCGTGTGCTATCAGACAATGTCGTAATGCTTGGCTGTGAGGTAAGAAGCTTGCTTCCCAAATACATAGTCCCGGGTTCAGTCCCACTGCGTAGCACCTTGGGCAAGTGTCTTTTACTATAGCTTCTGACCGAATAAAGCCATGTGAGTGGAATTGATGTGCATGTGTACGTGTATATGCGCGCGTATGTGTGTGTGTGTATGTGTATGTATGTGTGTTGGTGTGTATATGTGTGTGTGTTTGTGTACTTGTTGGTCTTTGTAAATATGTGTCTCTGAATACTGACTTTTCCAACAAAACTGCTGTCGGGAAATATCCAATAACTTTCCCAATATATAAATAATACATAATAACGTATCATAACAGAATCCCGTCGTATCCCGTCGTACATATATATGTAAATATCTATGTGCGTGTGTCTTTGTGTCTGTGTTTTTTTCTCCATCACCACTTGACAACCAGTGTTGGTGCGTTTATGTGCCCGTAACTTAGTGGTACGGCAAAAGTAACTGATAGATTAAATACTAGGCTTACGAAATTAGTCCTGGGGGTCGATTTGTTCTACTAAAGCTCTTCAAGACGGTACTTCAGTATGGTCGCAGTCAATTATGACTGACACAAGTAGACGAATAAAAGAATAATAGAATAAAAGAATAAAAGAATAGCTCTAATTTCCATCGACTGGGAATTTTTCTTCTTGAGAAAGTACAATAGTGAAGCAACAGAATATTTGGTGGCAGCTCTTTAGAAGCCCTGTAAGAGTGTATATCTTTTTTAATCAAATGTGAACAGGAGATTTATTACCGTGATATCGGCGATGTACCTTGATACATTGATAGATATTTAGATAAATAAACATAAAAATAGACATGAATATACACTTTAAAATTCATAAAGGCGAATTTTTTTAGCACATACTATTTCATTTATGCTATTAAGCGTGCAAAATTTATTTATATTGATTGTTAATTTTTAATATATTATCTAACCACACGTTTATCCAATACGTTTTCAATAACTCATCAAAATCTGAATAATAGTAGCTCAATGTGTATTGGAATAGAGAATACAATAGACAATTTAGCAAATAAGAATACCATTCAGATACGAACAATCGATGAATGCTATGTATTTAACTCCTTTACATCTACGTTGTATTTACGCTAATTCATTAAATGATCGTTACACAATATTCAATAAATACTTCCTTATATCATAATTCCTGTTAATATACTCAGTTAAAATTGTAGTCGATATAGTAGAAAGCGTAGTTTTGCATAATACTAAGCAAACACCAATCAACAGTATCTCTGCTGATTCAAACCTCATCCCAACATAAATTATAGTAACCTCTTAACGCAAAACAAACAAAAAACGTTCTTTAAGATGTGTGTGTGTTCGTAAACTTCTAGTTTACACCAAGCAACGTAAGTATGAACAGCACCTACGTGCCATACATTACCTTCTGTATTTAGTTTTATATCTTCCCCAATATCTTCCAATATATATATATTCAATTAGCACCAACATTATAGTTAAGAGATACCATGGTATTATAAATAGCAGAGAGTTCAGTGTAATCCATAGGCAGGAGAGGTGCAGCTGAAGTGTAGAAAGTCCAGTAGAAGTTCGTGGGTGATGAGAGGAGACAGGTAGAATCCGTAGAAGTTCGTGGGTGATGAGAGGAGACGACCAAAGACAAATTTACCCAGCTGAATTTTCAGCCATCTGTATGAAATACCCACGTCAAGACGTTAACCAACTTGGGAAAATTATGAGATATAGTAAACATTCTCAATATTAGAATAGAAATAAAAGGTAGATCGTCGTCGCTATAACTTCACTTTTCTTAAGCGGGCTAATAAAAAGTAGTATTAGATTCAGTGTACGACGTCGCTGTGGTAATGTGCCTTGGGATTGAAGTGGTTGACTGTATAGCATTGTTTATCGTTGATACAGTTAGTTAGTGCGATCGACTCTCCGTTTAGGTTTGGGCGAAGACAATGATCGGCAGTCTGAGACAACGTGTACCGCCTTAATACATTATTTCTTTACTTGGTTCAGTCATTTACTGCGGCCATTAGTCGAGTGAAAACCGTCCCCATGACTTATTCTTTGTAAGCCTAGTACTTATTCTATCGGTCTCTTTTTTACCGAACCGCTAGGTTACAGAGACGTAAACACAGCAGCATCGGTTGTCAAGCGATGTTGTGGGGTCAAACACGTAAACACATAGACACACACATAAACACACACAAACAAACACTACGGGCTTCTTAAAGTTTCCTGCTGCCAAATCCACTCACAAGTCTTTGGTCAGCCCGAGGCTATAGTAGAAGGCACCTGCCCAAGGTGCCACGCAATGGGACTGAACCCAGAACCATGTGGTTGGTAGGCAAGCTACTTACCACACAGTCTGTGTCTATGTGTACGTGTGTGAGTGTGCATCGGCGTGTGAGAGGCTGAGAGAAAAGCGAGTGAGAGAGAAGAAATCATTAGTCGATATATATTTTTTTTTTCTGGCTTAGATATACACATCTCAAACACCATAATTGCTAATTTACTATAAGTCATATCAGATCGAAAAGATGTAACAATAAGTCATTTAAAACGAGAAGAGCAGAGGGCGAATATCGATAATAAATCCGAAAATCTCACCAGGTATAATTAGAAAACTTGAAGCTGTGTTGAGAAGAGTTTCCTCTTTATTCCCAATAATTAACATATTGACAAAACACGCCGCCATAATCCTGGACGTTCTTCAATGAGATGTAAATCTTTTTTGAAGAAACTCACCACCGACACCTGTCCGAATGTAATATATTTTAATCGACATTACAATTTAGATAGGACCAGAAATATTGCAAAACACATTTTATGTCTTGTAAGTCTTCAGTCGTAAGAATAAAATATCAATAATGGCAAAATTACTATAAATTATAATAATATTACGGTAATCCGAAAATTCCAAGTTAATATCTCTTCTCAGCAATAAATGTCACTCGTGAATTTATACATATTAAGCGCGGCAACCTATTCAACATATTCGAGAGAAATACTCAAATCGGAGTTTATACCATTTGAGAGGATATTACTTAAGAAAATGACTTACACCCATTCCTATATTACTTAAGTTATCTACAGGAAATATAAGGCGCTTGTTGCCAAATGAATTTGGGGATATTGGCCCGGCTTTATTGACAGGGACAGAGAAAACGAAGCCCCATATCAGTTAGAATCTTTAGTTAACAATTGTATGAATGATGAGAACTAATAGTGTACATAATTCCTCATCTCATAAATATAGAACTGTATTATCTAATCGGTACAGAGCCGACATTAGACTTCAATAACTCCATCAAAATCTAGCTCGTCTTTCAAATCATTTAACTGTCCTATGTAGATGTAGAGACTCAAAGCTAATACCACTTAGCTTGAATATAATGACACCAGTGGATTCATATTAATTTAGAAGAGTAGCGGAAAGGGCAGGACATGCCCTCGTCCGTGAGAGGATCCATTACAAACGTTACAAGATAAGGACAAATATCTATCAAATATAAATAATGTAAATAGTGAACTAATAACGCAGCTTGTCGACAGGACAGCAGTATGTATAGAAATATGTAACCGCAATGTTTGTTTGTCTTAGACACTACAAACACTGGGACAAAAAAGTATCTCAACGAAATATGTGGATGTATGCCTTTTGCTGCTAAGATAGAAATTTTGTCATCGAATAGTTGTAAAGGATTCTTCGGAAAATACTAATAAGGAGATTGAAATCTAATGATTTAAGAGATAGGGTTCCTTGTGGCATATAGCAGTTTGCTTTCTATAACCTACAGGGAGACGTGGTTGCAGCCCCAGTAAGCACTGCGGTATCATTCATGACGGTACGTGTCTCTTCTTACACACACACACACACACGCACATGCGCACGTGTGTATGTGTTTTTGATGTATGTATGTATGTATGTATGTATGTTTATATATATATATATGTATATATATATATATATATATATATATATATATATATATATATATATATATATATATATATATATATATATATGTATGTATGTATGTGTGTGTGTGTGTGTGTGTTTCGGTGTCTGTGGATGTGTAAATAGGTATTAGGCTTTACAAAATAAGGAACCATACCTCTGGGAAGCAAACCTCTTCTCAGAACCAGGTCTCTCTCTCCCTCTCTCTTTCTCTGTATATATATATATATATATATATATATATATATATATATATATATTATATATATATATATGTACGTATGTTTGTGTGTGTGAGTGTGCATTTGTGTGCGTGTGTACATTTTCGAGTGCTCTGTAAATATTTATAAAGCAACAGGAGTTATTCGTGATCACAATTGTTCGAATAACGAGGTTCTACTGTACATGAAAATAAATGTATACAGAGACAGAAAAAGAGAGAAAGAGAGACAGTGCTTGTGACAGAGAGACAGAGACAGAGACAGAGAGACAGACAGAGAGACAGACAGAAAATTTTATCTAATTTGCCTCGCAGGAAGGACTGTTTTAACGAAGTCGCGTCTTGTCCCTTGCTTCGAAACGCGGAGTAGATAAAACAGGGATAAACAGATGAAGGGAATGTTCTTTATGTTGCCTGTCTCGTTTCTCTATATGTTTTTTTTCGTTGTTCGAAAAAAAAGTTCATCTTCTATGATTTTCTTTTTTTATGTTCTCGTTTCTCCGTTTGTCTACGTGTTGTTGAAGTCCTGTACCCATATATGCATGGATATATACATATATATGTAGGTATGCACATATATGCATAGATTTATGTTATGTATATTATATTATATTGTATTATATTATATTGCACACACACACACACAAACACCACACACATATATATATATATTTATATATATATATATGTATATATATATATATATATATATATATATATATATATATATTACATACACACATATATATATATATATATTATATATATATATATTATATATATATATATATGTTTGTGTTTGTGTGACGAGAGCGTGGGTGTATGTGTGCTAGAATGCTTTAAAGAATTTTCAAACTAAATATCTTGCTAAACTTAAACCAGTATGACTATGATTATAACATACGCAACTACCGAATTACGTTTAACGCGAAATTACTAATAAATATTCCACTATGCTTCAGAAATCAGAGGATATGCAGATACATAGTTCATTAAGTATCGATTATCGCTTATAATGACGTCATCAATTAAAGACAATCCCTATCTCATTAGTCAATATTTTCGCTAATGAGGCATTTGCATCATTAGCATTCCACTGTAATTGCGTTCTTTGATGATGCTAAATAATAGCAATTAGAGAACCGATGTTCTCTACAATATGAGGTAGATTTATCTGATGGAAGAGATAGGTTTGAACTTGTGGTTAGTTACACCTTAAATCCATTTTCATCTGCGTGGATATTTCCGGATTCCGTCTTTGATATATATCTCGACTTACGCATACATACAGAACGCATGCGCGTAAATAAGGATATACATCACCTCTCTCTCTTTCTCTCTCTCTATCTATCTGTTTATCTATGTATTTATCTGTCTACCTATTATCTCTCTATCTCTCTATGTATGTATGTATATATGTATGTATGTATGTATATGTGAATGTATGTATGTATGTATATATGTACGTATCTATCTCTATCTATATATACTTTATTTAAAGCAGCAGAAAATTCTATCTATATATATATATATATGTGTGTGTGTGTGTGTGTGTGTGTGTGTGTGTGTGTGTGTGTGTGTGTGTGTGTGTGTGTGTGTGAGTGTGTGTGTATGTATGTGTGTGTGTGTGTGTGAGTATGTATACATCATCCGACGTATGTTCAATAAACATTTAATTACGCAGTAAAACATTATCGGAGATGTAATCCAAAGAACTAAAACAAAACTACATTGAAATGTCAGTTGATTGCTCCATCGTTATTCATGTATAAATACTAGACTTCCCAGCCGGAGTTTTCCAGTAAATAATACACTGTATTTTTGCCAGTCTCTTGAACCACAATGATGATACTTATAAATATATACATATACTTATAAATATATACATATTTACATGCATAGATACATATATACACATACACACAAGCGCGCACACTCACACCCACCCGCACCCCTACATGTATATGTATGCACGTATATATGGAATCTAAATTTTGAGCTTGTTATTTGGAGCTATCCATACAATATTAATCTGTTAAATAAACGAATATTACTGTAAATATGGATGCATTTTCATCTAGGGGAATGACAACGCTGTACTGAAGAAGCGAAGCCACAATAACTCTCGGTTGTTTACGGAAGAAATTTTTTTTATGACAATATATCTCGTAGACCTGCCATGCTTTTAGCATTGATTATTCCTTATCAATCAGCTTAAAGCCGCATATAGCTGACCGTGCTGAAATACTGGTTTCTGATGTTCAATTAAGATATTCTGCCTGGTTTCACCTAACGATATTTGTATCATCATAAAAAAAAAAAAATGAATGCAGAGCGAAATTGGTCGGCAAGAGCAACTATAGCTTCATCTTCTGATGTATTGAGCTAAATTCTCGGAATGATGACAATTTGATTTTTCATTGCTCTAGCATTAATATTTGTTATGGCCAGATTTTCTTGTACATTCATACGGTTTCTATTGCAAAACCTTGGAGATTCTTAGTTTCTACTATTTGTTCATTGTCTCAAATACTTTGAAAAGTGCATTCCTACTGTCTTCAGTCTTTCATTTCCTCCTTTTTTTCATGAATTTGTTTCAGTCATCTAAGCTGATTCCTGTTGTCCCTTGGGCCTGGGTGTTTTCAGACGCCATTTAGCATCATCTGCGGCCCTAACGATCCTTTTCTTTTACCTCGTAGTATAATCAATCGGTGTGTATTTGTGTACGTAATATTGTAATAGGAAAGTCAAAATATGTCAAGAAAGTCATAAAGCCGAATGAAAATAATAAATGCGCAGGAGTGGCTGTGTGGTAAGTAGCTTGGTTACCAACCACATGGTTCCGGGTTCAGTCCCACTGCGTGGCAACTTGGGCAAGTGTCTTCAACTATTGCCTAGGACCGACCAAAGCCTTGTTAGTGGATTTGGATGACGGAAACTGAAAGAAGCCCGTCGTATATATGCATACACACACACACACACATATATATATATATGTGTGTATATATATATATATATATATGTATGTATGTATGTATGTATGTATGTATGTATGTATATGTTTGTGTGTCTCTATTTGTCCCCCCAACATCGTTTGATAACCGATGCTGGTGTGTTTACGTCTCCGTTACCTAGTGGTTCGGCAAGAGAAACCGATAGAATAAGGACTAGGCTTACAAAGAATAAGTCCTGGGGTCGATTTGCTCGACTAAAGGCGGTGCTCCAGCATTGCCGCAGTCAAATGAATGAAACAAAGAAAAGAGTAAAAGAGTAAAGAGAGAGTAATGGCAATAAGGAAAGCTCGAACTCTAAATAATATAAAAATGAAAGAAATATATTTAATATATGATGGTATACAATCTACACAAAAATGTGTGCGTATATGACAAGCAGAGTTTGTGTGTGTGTGTGTGTGGTGTGTGTGTGTGTGTGTGTGTGTGTGTGTGTGTGTCTGGTGTGCGCATGTACTAGCGAGAATGTATGAGTGTTTGAGGCTGTGTGTGCTGTATGTGCATGAGGAACAGTATGTCTGTGCGTGAGGGAGAGAGAATGAGAGAAAGATAACGATAGAAAAATAGATATAGAGAGAGAAAGAGAGAAAGAGAGAGAGAGAGAGATAATATAATTTGCTGTGAGTGTATGAATGTGTATAGGATGTATGTGTGTGAAAGTGTACATGAGTGCTGCATATCTATAAAGCCGATTGGAACCAAACAGTGTGTCGTTAGTCAGCGGGAGGAGTAGCATCGTCCTCTACGGGTCCGTCACATTTAGTTGGCAATTATATTTTGAGATTCTGTACTGCTACTGTTTGCTTCCCGTTATGAGATTTAATATTGCCTTATACATGCATACATACATACATACATACATACATACAAATATAAACATATACACAACAAACACACATACATATATATATACATACACACATCCATCTATCCATCCATACATACATATATATATATATATATATATATATATATATGGGGAGTTGAGACGACGTAAGCAAGCTGTATGTATGTGAAAATGGATGAGTCCTGCTTGTGTGTGAGAAAAAACTGTGTAAGTGTACTGTGTTTACACGCTGTTTGCATGTTAGAGAAAGAGAGTCTGAGAGGCAGAGACAGAGTGCTTGAGTGTGAAAGAGGCTCTCAGTGTGTAGAACATTCTATTGAAACAATAGTGACAACCTGATCTCTAAATAGAAATCGAATCGAGTTGTATTTAAAATTCCTATTTGAATATTTGAAGACTCCTAAACTTGATTTAAAAAAAAGAAGACCTCTCAAAACAATGACTTGATCAGCCATATATTTACGTCTTGAAGGGAAATCAATGAAATCGAAGTGAGAGGAAGTCCTTGTTGTCCCCAATATAAACGGTCCTTTTGAGAGTGCGTGCATGTGTATGTGCGTCGTTGTGCGTGTTTGCGCGCGCGCGCGCGTGTGTGTTTGAAAGCGGGAAGGAGATTGAGAGGGAGAGCGAGATGTCTTCTTATCAGAGAAAGAATGGGAGAGAAAAGGCAAGAGAAAAAGAGGAATTTTCGAGGAAGAGAGACAGAGAGAGGATCTATACGAGAGAAAGGCGAGAGGAAATCTTGCATGCGTGTGTGGTAGAGAGTATACGTGTGAGAGAGAAAGAGTGGAGGCACGTGCGTGAGTTCGAGCTGTACGTGTGTCACAGACAGTGCGTGCAAGCGAGCGAAAGAGAGAGAGAGAGAGAGCGAGAGAGCGACAGACAGACAAACAGACAGATAGACAGAGATTGAGAGTGAGTGATAGTGTGTATGTGTGTGTTAAGCCGCCATGGTAAATTTTACTAATGAATTTGTACGAATAAAACTATTTTCATCTCTAATGTCTGTCTGTGTATTCTTCTTCTCATTCTTCGTCCTTCGTGGCAAATAAAAGAAATTTTCATCATCATCATATTCATCATCATCACCACCACCGCCACCACCACCATGATCCATCATCAACATCATCATCATTATAATTATCACCGTCGTCGTCGTCGTCATCATCATCATCATCATCACTGTTATGGCGATTGTTTTTTTTTATTTAAAAAATTTTTTTTATTGTTGTGGCGTCTTTTGTTGATTATTAATATTATAATCATCTTCGATGTCACGGTCTTTGTTCTGATCAGTAACACAACTTTCATTACCGCCAAGTAAAGTTGATGCTTTCTTCAAATCTATTCATTTAGTCGCAAAACGAATTGTAAACTCGGATTGAAGCCAAAAGAAAAACAGAAATATATCAACATAAAACAACGAAGTTCTATAAAACAGCAACTACAACAACATCAACAAAAGTACAAGTGTTTCAAATAGTTTCAACGTGAAAGGCTAAAATGTCACAAATTGTAGTATTGTTGGTCAGTAAAAGATGCGTTGGTATTGGTATGGAATATAATGGATGGTATTTCAGCAGACGTGATATCTGTTTGTATGCTATAGCCAACACCGTGTCTACTGAGATGGACTGGTACTGACTGGTACAACTACTGACTGTCTAGACAATCTTTTCAGCATTTAAATAATGAACAAATCAAATAGT
>NW_021833738.1:37500-40000 GCF_006345805.1 Octopus sinensis
CAGCTGAATTGTTGTCATCTTGTGCTAACATTAATCCAAGTCATTTCCAATTAATACTTTCCAAAGACCTCTTTATTCTTATACAATAAGAAAGATATTAACATCTGGCAGAAACAGTGAACGTTTTATTTGGCTCCCATTCAAATTTTAACATCCTTAGCAGACATTTCTCTTACATTGTAATATATAAGCTGTGTTGTCAATTATCGGATTTTAGGTCTGGATTTTTGCTTCACATTTAATCATGTGTTAGTCATAAAATTGAAACGAACGTGTTCAAAGATCATACCGCAATAACAAAAGAAACGCGTGCAGAGAAATACGATGTTGTCGTTGACGTTGTTGCTGCTTTCGTTGTTGTCTCTGTTGTTGTTGTTGTTGTTGTTGTTGTTGTTGTTGTAGCTGTGTTGTGCGTAGCGGTTTGCATTGAAGATGGCGCTGATGAATTATGCTGGGTGTTGGTATTTGTGTTGCAGGTGGCGATTATTGATTCGATTAAGCGTGTCTCTTTGTTTGGAGTGGGAATCTGCGAAAATCAAATCAAATCATTATACCAAACAAGTCGATTTATATACCATATGCGCCGATATAAATATATATATATAATATATATATATATATATATATATATATATATATGTGTGTATGTATGTATGTGTATATATCTGATTTAATTTTATATTTAAAATTAGGGTGAGAAATTAGACATTAATTTAATTAACATCGATTTCACACCAGTATATACCTATATATATATATATATGTGTGTGTGTGTGTGTGTGTGTTTATATATGTATATATGTATGCATAGATAGATAAAAAGATAGATAGAGAGATAGGTGTGTGTGTATGTGTACAAACACACGGACACACACAGATGTATATGTGTAAATTTGTATATACATGTATATACATAACTGATTTATATCCACTATTAAACTATTGGAAATATTAGCTTAAATAGAAATTAATATTTAAACACCTTCTTCATATGATTTTGTTGTGAAGCGAAAATAAATATAGTCCCCTGCGTGACTGATTCACATCTTCCTAACTGCTCCTCACAGAGATATATTTGCCTCATTCGCGAATGAATAACAGAGAAAGGGAATCTGTTATATAAATCAGTCAAGAATGAGTCTAACTTCGCGGATGGAATAGCGTATTCCGTACACTTTTGTATTTAATTCTCGCTATTAATCGGAAAAACTTATGCTGTATATGAAAATCAGCCTGAAGCAGAAGAACTGACATGCGTTTCAATATTGCCAAACTTAGCTCGAAGGAATTTGTAAACGCAACTGAAGAGAAATTATGGCATGGTCTCTCAAAGGACTGATTCATAATTTATTATCGATAAGGGGTCTTACCTAAAAAATGTTCATTTTCCGTTAATTTCTAATGCAACGACATTAGTTCGAGCAGTGGATGTTTACTCGCTACCTCTTTCGTCTCGCATAATCAATCATATTATTTGTCAGACCTTATTTCTTGTATCAGATGCACCTTGCTAAAAATATCCAAATGTTTATGCATATAATATATATATATATATATATATATATATATATATATATATATATATATATATATTATATATATATGTGTGTGTGTATGTGTAAGTGTGTGTGTGTGTGTGTGTAAGTGTGTGTATATCTACGTGCATATATACATGTGTATGCACGCACGTGTATCTGCGTTCTTTTATTATTTTATTCTTTTACTCGTTTCAGTCATTTGACTGAATATAATATTTGACCATTTATAATATATATACACACACATGGACTCGACCACACACACACGTACACACACACACACACACGCACACATACGTAAAACAGATATATCAAAGATAAAATTCAAGGGCAGAAGAAAAGACTTAGATAAATGTGTTAGAAGTTATATATATATATAAGCAATATTAAATCTCTGAGCGAGGTATAAACAGAAGCTGCACGATGTCATCAAAGATATTTGCCACTCAAATGTGGCAAACCCTTAAGTGTGGATACAAGCTACAGTAGCATCCACACTTATGGTTTTGCCACATTTGAGTGGTAAATATAATTCGCGATATATATTATATATATATATATATATATATATATATATATATATATATACATACACACACGTATAAATCTGCTAGTTATTCTATTAGTCACTCTTAATCGTAGAGTTAAGTTTTCGGGGCGGTAAAAATCCAATACATGCTATCAAGCACTGGATGCTGGAGACAGACAAAAAACAAAAGTAAAGCAAGATCCATACATAAATATATACATTTGAATATATAAACATACATATAAATATACGATGGGCTTCTTTATAGTTTCCTTCCAATTCCACTCACAAGATTGTGATCGTTCCGAGAATCTAGTAGGAGACATTTGCGCAAGGCAACATGTGGCTGCGAAGCAAGTTTTTCACTGCACTGCAAAGCCTGTGCTAATATCATTACATTCGCTGATATATACTTGTATTATGTTAATCATTA
>NW_021833738.1:50000-55827 GCF_006345805.1 Octopus sinensis
TTTCGCAATGAGTATTCGACTCATAACACACAGAGCATAATGTACTTTTCTTCTGCTTTCAAGCGATTCAGACTAAGTAATTTTTCGCCTGATATTCTGTTAAAATATACACACGTATATAATGTTCTGAGGGCAGAAAAAATGTGGAAGATGTTAAGGGTGTTTACACAGTCCAATCTGATTCTACAGTGTATGTTGAATTATTCTGAACGGTAATCAAAATTTACATTATTTACATTTGACGATTATTTGTCCTCTTCTTGTTTGTTGATAACACAACGTTTCGGCTGATATACCCTCCAACTGATATACCTTCGGCTGATATATCCTCATCAGGTGTCTTGGGGACATTTCGAACCTGAATGATAATAATAATAATAATTATAATAATGATGATGATGATGATGATGATGATGATGATGATGATGATGATGATGATGATAATAATAATAAAAATAATAATAATAATAATTGATCCTATTGTCTCCAAGTGTTGTCTCCATTGATCATGTTGTCTCCAAGTGCAGTCTTCTAGCGCCTACAGAGTATCTCAACAGGCATGATAGAGCTGCACAATATATTCACTGGGTAATCTGCAAAAACCTGGATTTGCCCCATAAAAAAAAATGGTGGGAACACAAACCACCCCCAATGCTTGAAAATGACCACATCTCACTCCTCTGGAACTTTCCCATTCAAACTGACAGGAAGATAGATGCAAATAGGCCAGACATCATATTGAAAGACTTCAAACAAAGAACATACCTCCTCATTGATATGACTGTCCCAATCGATATAAACGTATCTGTCAAGACCTACCAAAAACTGAGCAAATATAAAGATCTTGAAATAGAAATCAGCAAAATGTGGAAGCTGAAGACTAAAACAATATCTGTTGTCATAGGTGCCCTGGGAATGATAGCAAAAGTGGCTGATTGCTACCTAACTCAGATACAAGGAAACGCCAAAATGGCAGAAATTCAAAAGATAGTGCTCATGGGAACTGCTCATATCCTACGCAAAATACATTCTATGTAATCTCAAGGTTTAAATCAAACATTTTTTTTAGACATCCACTAGTACAACACAAAAAAAAACAACCAAATATATGGCACACTAGGCATAACAACAACGTGAACTTCCAGCTTGTTGTCTCTTGAGGTCTCTGGGTGAGACTTGGAGCCAACTTGTCCAAATATAAAGCAAAAGTCAAACATAGAATAATAATAGTAATAATAATAATAATAATAATAATAATAATAATAATAATCACAACAACAACAAGAACAATAATGATGATGATCATGATCATGATGATCATGATGATAATAATAACATCGAAAAATACCTTAGTAAATAGAGCCCACGTTCCAAATTTTCCCAAGACACCTGATGAAACCTGGAGGGTATATCAGCCGAAACATTGTGTTAATAACAAACAACATGAGGAATAATATCCGTCAAAGGTAAATAATGTAAATAATGTACATAATTGCTCATCTCTTAAATATAGAACTGTAGTAATCAAAATGTTATGGTTTTCATGACACCGTGGAATGATTGACCATACTCAGTATGCTCGCTCGCTAATCACACTTGAGAAAGATTTTGATAAGATCCTGCTCTCCAAATCTCAGTTTTCTATGGAGCCAAGAAAAGCATCGTAGCGTAGTTACAAATGCCAATTGTATAAGGATCTTGGAGCCAATTAAAAAGGAAATATTACGGGGTACGATAAAAATGCTTGCCATATGTTATGGAGGTAGTGATGTGGCGGTATGAAATCAAAGATGGCCATTTTTCTTCTAACGCTGACTTAAGCTGCTCAATCTGTATGCAGTAGATCTCCTTTGTTAACGTTTCCTTTGCGTTTACACGTTCAAATTGGGATAAACATTCCCACTAAACAGGTAACAGCACCTTACGTGGTTGAAGACCTTTTTTTAGCCTGGGGTGCCGGTGTTTCTCCTTTCCCTACCCATTGTCTCCTTCACCTGTCGTCAACCTGTCGTCACCTATCGTACGATTAGATTCCGAAAGTTTGTAAGGAATATATCGAACCAATTTTCTGACATTTTGATGGCACACAGGTGTCGATGAATGGTTGAATAACGAAATCCAAGCTTCTCTTCTAGTTATTCACTTACGATGGGATTTTGTTCCACCAGGGTTTGCGAGACAGCGTCGTCGTGCTCTACAAATATTGCAGGACGAGGCTCGTCTTCTAGGTTGTAGTTTCCAGCTCGGAATTTTGGTAATCATCGTTGGCGTTGGTTTACCCTTATTGTCCGTGCCCCATATACTGCATTAATATTCCTCGTACTCTCCATTGCATTGTTGCCTTTATTGAACTCATAAAGTAAAATATGGCGAATGTGCTCCAAATATGCCGAATGTGCACTTCCAACATAGCTTTGAAAAAATAGCTGTTAAAATTTAACTGCACTCTTCAAAACTTGCAATAAGAATAAGTCCAAGGTAAAATTACAGCCTGCTTTTATAGCAAGTTGATGCAGATAGTTTATTCTGTCTCCCACTGACTTTTATTTCATGCAATTTCAAAAAACCGCATTATTTATGGGATGACCCAATATATTGGTGCTGACATTTTTGTAACTATTTTTCTAATGATCAACTTTTGATGAGGTGGTTTTAGCCCGATTAAAGCTACTTTGCTATCATAAATATACATTTCAATGAATTTGGGATTCATCACTTGTATCCAATCTTATTTTATACTCCAGCATACAGGTAATCTATATTGCCTATCTACGAATTCTTTTTGCTTCCAATTGTAATTTCTTATGTGCATGCCGGCAAGTTGCTTTCATTGTTCACATATGTGATGGCGATATAAACCTCAAACGTCTCATTATGATTAAGGAATTAAGGCTGTTTCTCGATTCTGCCACAAATTTCTATATGCATTTCTTTTTTACTTTGACTGAGTATGATAAAATTCAGTGGCGGCGCTATGGCCCAGTGATTAGGGCAGAGGACTCGCGGACGGATGATCACGGTTTCGATTCGCAGACCGGGCCTTGTGTGTGTTTTTGAGCGAAAACACCTAAAGGTCCACAAGGCTCCGACAGGGGGTGTTGGTGACCCTTGTTGTACTCTTTCGCCCCAACTTTCCCTCACTCTTTATTCCTGTTTCTTGAGTAACGCTGCGATGGACAGGCGTCCTGTCCAGCTGGTGAGAACACACGCCATAGAAACCGGGAAACCCGGCGCATGAGCCTGGCTAGGCTTGAAAAGGGCGCATAAATAAATAAAAATGATAAAATTCAAGTGTTTCTAAGTGGTTTCTCAGCTTGCAAGCCAAGTGTTTGTAGATGCACATAGTAAAAATGTAAAATAACAAAAAAGCAAAAACAAAAAGCAAAAACGAGAAAATAAAACTGAAAGAGACGGATATCGAGAAGATTAGACAAGAGGGTCATAACATGTTCCGTGACACAAGAATATCTCTGGTATCATATAGAAGGAAGTATCAATCTAAATATTAGTATAGTAAAATTTATGAAAATATTTGCAGGATTGTGCAATGGGATCCGCGAGAATGCCAACATAACGTATCACGAAACCCAGTACTCAGACGATATACTAAAGTAACTGTACACATTCCTATACGTGATATATTTAACATAGCCCTCTGACAAGCAGGTAAAGAAAACAATTTAGTTGGATGATATTACGTTGTCGTCATAATAATGAATTCGCCACACACTATATATTTATCTGATAATTTATGCTCCATTTAATACTTGTGCATTTTCACATAGTACTAAGTATTCAGCATTGTAACTGTGATTCACAATTTCAGATGAAAAGTTTGTTCATTGTTTGTATTGAAATGATAATATCTGAATGTTGAAAATGAATACCTTCAACGGGAAGAAAAGTAAATCCATTTAATAATAAAGTAAGGAAAAGAAATTATACTGGGAGGCTTCTATTATATCCTTATATCTTTGTATTTCAGAGAAAAATCTGTGGCTTGCACGAAATTGACTTATATGCATGTGTATCTATCTATCTATCTATCTATCTATCTATCTATCTATCTATCTATCTATCTATCTATCTATCTATCTATCTATCTATCTATCTATCTATCTCTCTCTCTCTCTCTCTCTCTCTCTCATCTATATATATAATATATATATATATATATATATATATATATATATATATTTATCCATCTATTTATCTGGTTACGTACGCACATATATACAAACACACATACATACAAGCAAACGCATTTATATAATTTCAGGAATTCTATCCTTCTACTTCCATATATGCACGCATGTGTCTTTATATTCATATAATACGTCAAGAGTATATTAAAACTACGTGAATAGAACCCTAAGGTCAGCAACATTTTACAGAGGTCACCGACTACCAGAAATTCCTGAATCAACATTACCAATCCGTTTGAAGTCACGGAATATTCTTTTGATGTGTGATGGTTATTAAATTAACCCTTTTAAATTCTAACAGCTGGTTTAAGGGGAAATTATAAGAAACTCTCAGAAGTCTATGTAAGTCTACCGGCTCATACGGTAAATAACTTTGTAGAGATTATTGGTATACAAAGCAAAACGTATGCCTATGTATACATTTGAATGCAACCCTGGGAATATCTCTTATACTTGTTGTACCAAGAATTTATACAAGTATGTGGGTACGTGCATGAGTGTGAGAATGCGTATGTATGTGTGTAGGTGTGAGCGTGTACTTCATAGTGATTTCATAAATATGTGTGTATGTGTGTTTGTGTGTGTGTGTGTGTGTGTGTGTGTGTGTGTGTGTGTGTGTCTGTAAATACGTACATCGTGTGGAAACTCATTTAAAAGTTTCTAGTTAACGTAAGTAGAAGATAATAAAATACATAAAAGCCGTACGAATATGCATGTTTGTGAGTCCATATATAAATATATGCAGATATAGTTGTGTGTGTGTGAGCGTGTGAGTATATATATACATATATATATATAATATATATATATATATTATTATATATATATCATATAATTATATGTGTTTGTGGTGTGTATAGGTACAAGTTAAAGTTATTTATATATGTATATAAATATCAATAATCTTAACTTCTATCTATACATATATATTAATAAAATAATATATATAAGTACATACATATATCTAAATATGTATACATGTACATATATAAATAAATATATTTATATGTGTATATGTACATACATACATAATATGTATATATATATATATATATATATATATATATATATATATATAGTATATACACATATATTTGTGTGTTATATATGTATATCTGTGTGCATATAATTATATATATATATATGAAAAAACAATCAAAAAATAGAAATGCCTAAAATAATTTTATAGTGAACATTTCAGTACCGGTTTCGGTCATTTTGAGACCTTTCAACTGTAACGATTAAATAATTAAATTTAGAAAATTAGAAGAAAAGTTTTTTTTAAAGAATATTTCTATAGTAGTGTTCAGATTTAAGTGGCATTCTGCCTTTCTCTGACTCCCTTGTTTGCACTTGTGTGTCGGATGTCGTTGTGAGTTCTTGGAAGGGTAGTAGAGGGACGAAGGCTGGTGGGGAAAGGGGGATGGGAGAATCTGGGAGTGCCCTGATGGTCGTATTTTGAATGGTCAGTAGCGGCTGGCAGTCTCAGTTCAATTCAGGAGAATATTTATATTGACAGGCTTGTTTATAGAATTAGCGTAGGTGTTATATACTAAAAAACAATTATGACAAAGTTAAGGGTAAGGGGTGGAGCAGTAGAGAAGAATAAGAAGAAGAAGAAG
>NW_021833739.1:0-15000 GCF_006345805.1 Octopus sinensis
TCGAATTTATCGAATTTTTTTCAGAACTGGGGGTAACCTTTCAAAATTTTCGCTGCGTTAGTTTTGAATTATGACATTGGGCTATTGTGTGTCAAGTTCATCAGAATCGTTGACAGCCGTGGTCAGGGTCGGGTACAACCTGACAGACACACAGACACACAGACAGACAAACTGCCGTTTATATAGAGAGTGTCAGTTTCATCAGAATCGGTTGACAGCCGTGTCAGGTCAGGGTACAACCTGACAGACACACAGACACACAGACAGACAAACTGCCGTTTATATAGAGAGTGTCAAGTTTCATCAGAATCGGTTGACAGCCGTGGTCAAGGTCAGGATACAACCTGACAGACACACAGACACACAGACAGAAAAACTGCCGTTTATATAGTGTCAAGTTTCATCATCATCAGAATCGGTTGACAGCCGTGGTCAAGGTCAGGATACAACCTGACAGACACACAGACACACAGACAGACAAACTGCCGTTTATATAGAGAGTGTCAAGTTTCATCAGAATCGGTTGACAGCCGTGGTCAGGGTCAGGGTACAACCTGACAGACACACAGACACACACACAGACAAACTGCCGTTTATATAGAGAGAGATAATCTTTCTATTTAAATTATTTTTGACAAATAATGAAGTAGACGCTAGTAGATTTCACATTTTTGCCATATCGTGGTAAGCATATCAACTCCTTAAATCACTTATCGAATTTTTTTCCATGTATCTATGCATGCATGTGCTTTTGTCCTTTTCAATAAATTTCATAATATGACAGAAATTTCTGAAAAATTGAGTCAAATGAAAGAAAATAGTTTGTAAAGAAGCATAAAAGGAAGAAAAAATGAAACTTGTGTAGTTTTTCTCTCGTGAAATCGTTTTTCACTATATTTTTTTATAGACTCCTTCTCTATATATGTGTGTATTAATGAGTGTGTGTATATGTATATATATATGTGTGTGTGTGTACGTGTGTTTGCTTGTGTGTGTGTGAATGCGTGTGTGAGTGGGATGTCTGCGTATTATAAACATACATGCAGTGATGTATAGTACGGCAAATAAGTTAAGACAGATGAAGTAAAATCAAGCCACATTAAATACACACATACATACATATATACAATATGTATATATATATATATATATATTATATATTATATATTATATAATATATATATATGTATATATATGAATATGTACATATATATAATATATATATAATATATTATATATATATATATATATATATATATATATATATACATATATATATATTAAAACTTACTTGGAGAAAAGAAAAGAATGAAACGACGCGAGGGCGGGCTCAGTCATACAATAATTTAATAAATAAAATATATATGCATACATACATACATATATGTACTACCTACATCTACATGTATATATATATATATATATAACGTATACTATATATCTATATATGCATTTGTATATAATTATATATAATATATATATTGTATATATATACACACATACATATATATATATGTATGTATGTTGTATGTATATATATATATATATATATATATATATATATATATATATATATATCTTTACGTGTGTGTTTACACGTGTGTATCTATATCAATGTATATTATCTCCGGAGATAGATCATTACGAGTGGGAGAAAGCAAATATCTCAAGCGCCTTTTCATATTAGCACCTTATAAATACTAATGTATATATAAGTGTGTGTGTGTGTGTGGTGTGTGTGTGTGTGTGTGTGGTGTGTGTGTGTGTGTGTGTGTGTGAGTATAGATACTTATGCATATATATATGTATTATAGCTTTAAATCTGATAGTTTTTTTACATTTGTACAACCATCTCGCTAAGTGTTTTTTCGTGTGGCGAATATTTTTGGCTTTTAATGTATGTATATGTATATGTATATATATATATATATATATATATATATATCTATATGTATCTATATATATATATATATATATATATATATATATATATATATATATATACGCATTTATGTACTATGCACGTACGTATATATGTATGTATGTATTTATGTACGTATGTATGTATTTATGTACGTATGTACGTATGAATGTATGTATGTATGTATGTATGTATGTATTATGTATGTATGTATGTACGTATGTATGTATGTACGTACGTATGTATGTATGTATGTATGTATGCATGTATGTAAGTATGTATTATGTATGCATGCATGTATGCATGTATGTATGTATGTATATATGTATGTATATATGTATGTATGTACGTATGTACGTATGTAAGTATGTATGTATGTATGTATGTATGTATGTATGTATGTATGTACGTATGTATGTATGTAAGTATGTATGTATGTACCTATGTATATATGTATGTATATATGTATGTATGTATGTATTTATGTATGTATCTATGCATGTATGTATGTATGTATGTATGTATGTACGTACGTACGTACGTACATACGTATGTATGTATGCATATACACTATTCCAGTCGTTAAAAGCATATAAATAATAATCGTTCAAGACAACGTATCTTATATTCTGGTGTTTATATGTTCTATGGCGCCCATAACAGACTTACCGTTTACTCATTATGTTCTTATTCAGAGCAGACGCTTATAAGATCGCATTATAATATATCGTATTATGTTATACAATGTATAATCTTATCTTATTATATTATATTATATTATATTATATTATATTATATCATATTATAGTATGTGATTTGATTTTCTTCGACTAGCCTTTTGTCGAAGACGAAGGAAACGCAGTCAAGCATTGTTCTATAGTATGGCTATATATATATAGGAGCACTCCGTCGGTTACGACGATGAGGGTCCCAGCAGATACGATCAACGGAACAGCTTGCTCGTGGAATTAACGTGCAAGTGGCTGAGCACTCCACAGACACGTGTACCCTTAACGTAGTTCTCAGGGATATTCAGCGTGATACAGAGAGTGACAAGGCTGGCCCTTTGAAATACAGGTACAACAGAAACAGGAAGAAAGAGTAAGAGAAAGTTGTGGTGAAAGAGTACAGCAGGGATCGCCACCACCCCCTGCCGGAGCCTCGTGAAGCTTTAGGTGTTTTCGCTCAATAAACACTCACAATGCCCGGTCTGGGAATCGAAACCGCGATCCTACGACCGCGAGTCCGCTGCCCTAACCACTGGGCCATTGCGCCTCCCCACTATGCTACAATATGTATGGCGTAAGTTGTGGTTTCCGTATGCAAATCTCGGACGATTTTGTAGAGTGGGATGTGTGAACGGTGTGTTGCGTCAATAGCTATTTGGACACTTACACACGCACACACCACACACATGCACATAAACGCATACACTTACACACACATACACTCGCACACACCACAAATATACACACACAGAGACATACACTCGCACACGCACACACAGGCATTCACTCACGCACGCATACACACATACACTCTCATACACATACACTCACACACGAGCGCACGCACACACACACACAAAGACACTCACATGCATACACACACACATACACTCACACACGTGTGCACTCAAATACACACGCACTCACAGACACTCAACACATACGTACACACACACCCACCCCCCACACACACACACACACTCAACACATACGTACACACACACACATACTCGTGCACGCAAAATGGCTAAAATGTAGGATGGAACTCAATGAAAAGGGCTGAGATGAAAATTTTCTCACTAATTTGATAGCTGGCAAATTGCGCTGAGCCTTTAATGGTAAAAATAGCTTAATATCATTTGCGCTTATTTTATGCTAATCCAATGTGGAGTTACGTAGCCTAGTGGTTAGTGGTATTGCATTTGAAAAAGGCGGCGAGCTGGCAGAAACGTTAGCACGCCGGGCGAAATGCTTAGCGGTATTTCGTCTGCCGTTACGTTCTGAGTTCGAATTCCCCCGAGGTCGACTTTGCCTTTCATCCTTTCGGGGTCGATAAATTAAGTACCAGTTACGCACTGGGGTCGATGTAATCGACTTAATACCTATGTCTGTCCTTGTTTGTCCCCTCTATGTTTAGCCCCTTGTGGTTAATAAAGAAATAGGTATTGCATTTGTAATCATGGTTTCGATTTCCGGACAGAGTTCTTGGGAAAAAAGAATTAATTTTATTGGGTTGTTCGGAAAGTTCGTGCCGATTTTCAAAGGAAAAAAAAAGGTCAATTAATACTTACCATTACATTTTTAATCAACCAAATATGAACCATTTTGTTGCACAATGCGTCTCCATCTTTCGTTTGCCTTGAAAATACACCTTTCCCAGAATTGAAGTGGTTTCATGGCAAAGAGTTCATCAAGATATCTTTTTACGTCATTCAAGGAATTGAAATTTTTACCATTAAGACTATTCTGCAGAGACCTGAATAAGTGGAAATCTGAAGGAGCAATATCCGGTGAATATGGCAGATGGGGTAACACATCCCAGCCGAGCTGCAGCAATTTTTGTCTGGTTCCCAAAGCATCAAGTGCCGAAAATGAATTTTCTTACCTTCCATTTTAAAGGGTTACAGAATTAACACAGGTTATAGGAACATAAGTCTTCTTCCATGAAAAGATAGCTTAAACAGTGCTCTAAATGGAGGTGTAGTCAAATCCTATTTTACAGACTCAACCATGTTCTAAAATAAGTCGAAAAGTAAGCTACAATAAGTCGGCACGAATTTTCCAGACAAACCAATAAGTTGCTCCAGTTTATTCAGATAGTAAATATGTTCCAGCAATAGGGGGTAAGTTGACTCTACGACGGAATGACCTCCGATTCAAGCGGAAAGAGGTGATTAAAATCTCGATCATTTATAATCCATAAAAAGCAATGCTAAGTCCGGCCCTTATGAGTCCTGTGTCTCATTACAGTAAGTATTCTGATCCAAACATTTCAAAATTAACGTTTCATTTTATTTTCCTCTCCCTCTGCAATTCAAACTACACAACATTAATGCAACGTTGTCGTCCTTCTTCTTTTACTTATGCTACTTCTTTCACTTTTACTACTCCTACTACGCCTTTTTCATTTTCTTGTACATTCACTAGTTCTTCTTTGCTCGAACAATACAAATATGATGCAATGTAATCCTCTAACGTCTTCATTGAAATTTCACTGAAGAAGCAAATAATACTTAAACAGCCGTTTACAGTTATAGAGACAATGAAATATGAAGCAAAATACAAATGTTGCATTAAATTACTATTTATTTAAACGATTTAAAATAATATTTATTCTTCGCTTACTTGTCTCTTCAGCATAAGATTAATGAACTTGTGTCGTGATGAACACAGGGATTTTAGCCAAACAACCAATCAGCATATATCCTGATTGGTTGTTTGGCTAAAAATATATAACTATTTGTTATATACTAATCTTCTTGCTGAAATGTGTCTATGAATTTACGTGTATATATTTTGTTCATCTGGAGCATTTCATTGTCAGGTCAGAGATCTCATCACAAGTTGATAAGGCCTGCTATTTGTATCATGTAAACAAATACTATTCCGTAGTCGGGTGGTCGGCAAATAAAAAGGTCTCCTACTTGAGTAACTTACTACTCTAGTAATGAGGGTGCCTGGACTTTCAGCAAGATTAAAAACAAGACCTGTCGTAGTATGAGTGAGCTCCTTGTAGGCCAAAGCAATGGCAAACCACTCTAATATCTCGGCCAAGAAAACGCGATGAGAAAGTCAGAACGAGGTAACGCTATGGTTTCATCCGATGGCAGAAATCGCATTTCATCGGTAACACTTTTTACAAATTGTGTCGTCAACGCGCAGACAGAAACGTATGGTCCATGATGGTGATGACGGCTAGAGTATTTTGTTCAATCCTTCTGACGCTAGCTTAGCTCACCACAGCAGTGATTCCCGCAAGCACAAAATATTCCTCGAATGAAATTTCAAACGATAATGAATTCCATTTAAATGAATTCCATTTAGCTAATAAATTTTGCTTTGGCTTAATCTATTCGCCGCAATCTCTCCTATGACAAGTCATTTTCTTTTCTTTTTCTACATTAAACTTTGTTTTTCCGCCCACAATAACAGTGTAGTTCCAACATATATGTATATATATATATATATATATATGTATATATATATATATATATATATATATATATACATATATATTATGTATGCATGTATGTATATATTATATATATATATATGCATATATATGCATATATATATATGTATGCATGTATGTATGTATATATATATATGTATATATATATATGTATATATATGTATGTATGTATATGTATATATATATACACATATATAGATATAGATATATATATATATATATATAATATATATATATATATATAATATATATATATATATATATTATATATATATATATGTATATATATATATATATATATACGTTAGGACTGACAGTATATATATATATAATACGTTAGGACTGACAGTTTTAAATGATCTCATCGCTAACAACCTATTAGAATTTCGTTAATTCTCCCTAAATTCCGGCTGACCTGTTCGCTGGCCATTTTTTATTTTCATTCTGCCACACGATGACGATACGCAAAGCTAAGAATATTTTTGCTCCTTTTTCTTTTTTCTCCCTCTCTACTACGTTAGGACTGACAGTTTTAAATGATCTCATCGCTAACAACCTATTAGAATTTCGTTAATTCTCCCTAAATTCCGGCTGACCTGTTCGCTGGCCATTTTTTAATTTTCATTCTGCCACACGATGACGATACGCAAAGCTAAGAATATTTGTGCTCCTTTTTTCTTTTTTCTCCCTCTCTACTACGTTAGGACTGACAGTTTTAAATGATCTCATCGCTAACAACCTATTAGAATTTCGTTATTCTCCCTAAATTCCTGTGACCTGTTCGCTGGCCATTTTTTTATTTTCATTCTGCCACACGATGACGATACACAAAGCTAAGAATATTTTTGCTCCTTTTTTCTTTTTTCTCCCTCTCTACTACGTTAGGACTGACAGTTTTAAATGATCTCATCGCTAACAACCTATTAGAATTTCGTTAATTCTCCCTAAATTCCGGCTGACCTGTTCGCTGGCCATCTTTTTATTTTCATTCTGCCACACGATGACGATACGCAAAGCTAAGAATATTTTTGCTCCTTTTTTCTTTTTTCTCCCTCTCTACTACGTTAGGACTGACAGTTTTAAATGATCTCATCGCTAACAACATAGAATTTCGTTAATTCTCCCTAAATTCCAGCTGACCTGTTCGCTGGCCATTTTTTTTTCATTCTGCCACACGATGACGATACGCAAAGCTAAGAATATTTTTGCTCCTTTTCTTTTTTCTTTTTTCTCCCTCTCTACTACGTTAGGACTGACAGTTTTAAATGATCTCATCGCTAACAACCTATTAGAATTTCGTTAATTCTCCCTAAATTCCGGCTGACCTGTTCGCTGGCCATTTTTTATTTTCATTCTGCCACACGATGACGATACGCAAAGCTAAGATATTTTTGCTCCTTTTTTCTTTTTTCTCCCTCTCTACTACGTTAGGACTGACAGTTTTAAATGATCTCATCGCTAACAACCTATTAGAATTCTTTAATTCTCCCTAAATTCCGGCTGACCTGTTCGCTGGCATTTTTATTTTCATTCTGCCACACGATGACGATACGCAAAGCTAAGAATATTTTTGCTCATTTTTTCTTTTTTCTCCCTCTCTACTACGTTAGGACTGACAGTTTTAAATGATCTCATCGCTAACAACCTATTAGAATTTCGTTAATTCTCCCTAAATTCCGGCTGACCTGTTCGCTGGCCATTTTTTTTTCATTCTGCCACACGATGACGATACGCAAAGCTAAGAATATTTTTGCTCCTTTTTTCTTTTTTCTCCCTCTCGACTACGTTAGGACTGACAGTTTTAAATGATCTCATCGCTAACAACCTATTAGAATTTCGTTAATTCTCCCTAAATTCCTTCTGACCTGTTCGCTGGCCATTTTTTTATTTTCATTCTGCCACACATGACGATACGCAAGCGAAGAATATTTTTGCTCCTTTTCTTTTTTCTCCTCTCTACTACGTTAGGACTGACATTTTAAATGATCTCATCGCTAACAACCTATTAGAATTTCGTTAATTCTCCCTAAATTCCGGCTGACCTGTTCGCTGGCCATTTTTTATTTTCATTCTGCCACATCGATACGATACGCAAAGCTAAGAATATTTTTGCTCTTTTTTCTTTTTTCTCCTCTCTACTACGTTAGGACTGACAGTTTTAAATGATCTCATCGCTAACAACTTATTAGAATTTCGTTAATTCTCCCTAAATTCCGGCTGACCTGTTCGCTGGCCATTTTTTATTTTCATTCTGCCACACATGACGATACGCAAAGCTAAGAATATTTTTGGCTCCTTTTTTCTTTTTTCTCCCTCTACTACGTTAGGACTGACAGTTTTAAATGATCTCATCGCTAACAACCTATAGAATTTCGTTAATTCTCCCTAAATTCCTGCTGACCTGTTCGCTGGCCATTTTTTATTTTCATTCTGCCACACGATGACGATACGCAAAGCTAAGAATATTTTTGCTCCTTTTTTCTTTTTCTCCTCTCTACACGTTAGGAGGACTGTACAGTTTTAAATGATCTCATCGCTAACAACCTATTAGAATTTCGTTAATTCTCCCTAAATTCCGGCTGACCTGTCGCTGGCCATTTTTTATTTTCATCTCTCCACACGATGACGATACGCAAAGCTAAGAATATTTTTGGCTCCTTTTTTCTTTTTTCTCCCTCTCTACTACGTTAGGACTGACAGTTTTAACTGATCTCATCGCTAACACCTATTAGAATTTCGTTAATTCTCCCTAAATTCCGGCTGACCTGTTCGCTGGCCATTTTTTATTTTCATTCTGCCACACGATGACGATACGCAAAGCTAAGAAAATATTTTTGCTCCTTTTTTCTTTTTCTCTCCCTCTCTACTACGTTAGGACTGACAGTTTTAAATGATCTCATCGCTACAAACCTATTAGAATTTCGTTAATTCTCCCTAATTCCAGCTGACCTGTTGCTGGCCATTTTTTATTTTCATTCTGCCACACGATGACGATACGCAAAGCTAAGAATATTTTTGCTCCTTTTTTCTTTTTTCTCCCTCTCTACTACGTTAGGACTGACCGTTTTAAATGATCTCATCGCTAACAACCTATTAGAATTTCGTTAATTCTCCCTAATTCCTGCTGACCTGTTCGCTGGCCATTTTTTATTTTCATTCTGCCACACGATGACGATACGCAAAGCTAAGAATATTTTTGCTCCTTTTTTCTTTTTTCTCCCTCTCTACTACGTTAGGACTGACAGTTTTAAATGATCTCATCGCTAACAACCTATTAGAATTTCGTTAATTCTCCCTAAATTCCGGCTGACCTGTTCGCTGGCCATTTTTTATTTTCATTCTGCCACACGATGACGATACGCAAAGCTAAGAATATTTTTGCTCCTTTTTTCTTTTTTCTCCCTCTACTACGTTAGGACTGACAGTTTTAAATGATCTCATCGCTAACAACCTATTAGAATTTCGTTAATTCTCCCTAAATTCCGGCTGACCTGTTCGCTGGCCATTTTTTATTTTCATTCTGCCACACGATGACGATACGCAAAGCTAAGAATATTTTTGCTCCTTTTTTCTTTTTTCTCCCTCTCTACTACGTTAGGACTGACAGTTTTAAATGATCTCATCGCTAACAACCTATTAGAATTTCGTTAATTCTCCCTAAATTCCTGCTGACCTGTTCGCTGGCCATTTTTTATTTTCATTCTGCCACACGATGACGATACGCAAAGCTAAGAATATTTTTGCTCCTTTTTTCTTTTTTCTCCCTCTCTACTACGTTAGGACTGACAGTTTTAAATGATCTCATCGCTAACAACCTATTAGAATTTCGTTAATTCTCCCTAATTCCGGCTGACCTGTTCGCTGGCCATTTTTTATTTTCATTCTGCCACACGATGACGATACGCAAAGCTAAGAATATTTTTGCTCCTTTTTTCTTTTTTCTCCCTCTCTACTACGTTAGGACTGACAGTTTTAAATGATCTCATCGCTAACAACCTATTAGAATTTCGTTAATTCTCCCTAAATTCCGGCTGACCTGTTCGCTGTGCGCCCGCCCAAACCCCCCCCACCACCAATACCGGATATCTCTCTATCTCTCCCTTCCCACTTCCCTCGTAGTGATATTGCTGCTTCTACTACAACTGCTGCTGCTGATGATGATGGTGAATATTAGTGGTTGAAATTTAACATAGGCAAAAAAAAAACCGTAATAATAATTTAACATTACTTGAAAAGGTAGTGGGTAGCGATCACGGTTGCCCTCAGTAGCTGCCCAACCTCCTCTGCTGAAAGTAGGTGGGACTATATCAGGGAAGCCTTGTATACGACATCATTGGATACTTTCGGCATGAGAGAAAGGCAAAACCCAGATTGGTTCAATGCTGGGCTCTCAGAGCTGGAGCCAGTTATCGAAGCAAAGCGTGCAGCTCTGGTGCAATACAAGAGTGACTCTTCTACAAAGTCACTCGAGGAACTCAGAAAGGCACGAAATAAAACCCAACTGACAGCCAGATGCTGTGCAAATAGGTATTGGCAGGAAATCTGTCAGAGTATCCAGTCAGCTGCTGACAGGGGCGACACCCGTGGGATGTATGCTGGTTTGAAGAAGGGCCTCGGTCCATCCGCAACCAAGTCAGCCCCTCTGAAATCAACTACTGGAGATCTCATCAGGGATCAAGGAAAGCAAATGGATAGATGGGTGGAGCACTACCAGGATCTCTACTCACGGGAGACTACAGTGGCTGAGGCTGCAGTCGAGAGTGTCAAGATCTTGCCAGTCATGTGCGAACTTGACAGTCCGCCATTATAGCAGAGCTCACCAAGGCTGTTGACTCCCTAGCAAGAAATAAGGCTCCGGGAAAAGACGGCATCCCCTCAGAGATCATCAAAGCCGGCAAAAAACACCACCTGCTTCGGCACCTTCATGAGCTTCTGTGTCAGTGCTGGGAAGAGGGTAACAGGTCCCTCAGGATATGCGGGATGCCAACATCATACGCTCTACACAAAAACAAAGGTGACCGTGGTGATTGTAACAATTACCGTGGTATATCCCTTCTAAGCACTGTTGGAAAGACCTTTGCCCGCGTTATCCTGGCCAGGCTACAACTACTTGCTTCTCGAATCTATCCGGAATCGCGCAGTGTGGCTTTAGAAGAAGCAGATCAACTATCGATATGATATTCTCCATACGCCAACTTCAGGAGAAGTCCAGAGAGCAGAAAATGCCATTATATATGGCCTTCATTGATCTAACAAAGGCTTTTGACTCGGTAAGCAGAACAGGCCTCTTCCTCCTGCTCCAAAAAATCGGATGTCCACCAAAGCTGCTGAGGATCATCAAGTCTTTCCATGATGACATGCAAGGCACCATACAGCACAACGGTTCAACATCAGCCGCCTTCCAAATAAAAAACGGGGTAAAGCAAGGCTGTGTCCTCGCTCCTACATTGTTTGGCATCTTCTTCTCACTCTTGCTGTCACATGCCTTTCAGACATCAGATGATGGAGTGTTTCTGCACAGTAGAAGTGACGGGAAACTGTTCAATCTCTCGCGCCTGCGTGCCAAGACCAAAATCAGAAACGTCCTGATCAAGGAGATGTTATTTGCTGATGATGCCGCTCTGGTAACCACACACAGAAGAAGCCCTCCAAAGGCTCATTAACTGTTTTGAGCAAGCATGTAACGACTTTGGCTTAGCTATCAGCCTTAAGAAGACCAACATCATGGGCCCGGCTACATCGGACATCCCAAAACATACTATTGGAGACCACAGATTACAAGAGGTGGAGAAGTTTACCTATCTGGGCTCTACCGTCACCTAAAAACCTATCCCTTGACGCTGAGCTCAATATACGCATTGGCAAGCAGCTGCTGCGATGGCCCAACTCTCCAAACGGGCTTGGGACAACAATAAGCTGACCAAGACCACAAAAATGAAGATCTACCAGGCATGTGTACTCAGCACTCTACTGTATGGAAGCGAGACCTGGACGCTATACACACGCCAAGAGCGTCGCCTAAACATCTTTCACCTGCGCTGCCTCCGAAAAATCCTCCACATCAAATGGCAGAATCATATCCCCAACAAAGATGTCCTCAGGCAAGCAGGAATACCAAGCATGTTTGCACTCCTCACACAAAGACGTATGAGATGGCTTGGGCATGTTAGCCGTATGAAAGATGGCAGAATCCCCAAGGACATACTCTACGGAGAGCTTGCTAGGGGTACTAGGTCTGTGGGTAGACCGATCTTACGTTACAAGGATCTTTGCAAAAGGGATATGAAGGCCTGCAACATCAACATTAGCGGTTGGGAGGCAGTCGCCGGCAACCGTGGAGAATGGCGACGTACAGTAAAAGAGGGTATACAGAGGAGTGACAGAAAGAGAGAGGAGAAATGGAAAGAAAGGAAGAGACATAAATAAGAGACCATGGCACTACAATCAGCCAGGAACAGTCTTCGCTACATTTGCAGTACCTGCCAGAGGGAGTGTTTGTCCAGGATAGGACTACACAGCCACAGCAAGAAATGTAACAGGAATAAAATATAACAGCCGGACTAGACCTAGAAAAAGAAAAAAAAAAAAAAAAATGCGCAACTCCATTGTCTCCCGAGACAGAAAGGATGCCAAACAAAAAATATATATACATATATATATATATATATATATATATATATATATATATTATATATATATAATATATATATATATATATATATATATATATATATATATATATATATATATATACTATATATATATATTAAATATATATATACATATATATATGTGTGTGTGGTAAATAGCTTGCTTACCAACCACATGGTCCCGGGTTCAATCCCTCTGCGTGGCACCTTGGCCAAGTGTCTTCAACTATAGCCTCGGGCCGACCATAGCCTTGTGAGTGGATTTGCTAGGCGGAAACTGAAAGAAGCCCGTCGTATGTGTCTGTGTGTGTGTGTGCGTATCTGTTTGTTCCCACTATCGCTTGACAACTGATGTTGGTGTGTTCACGTCCCCGTAACTTAGCAGTTCAGCAAAAGAGACCGATAGAATAAGTACTAGACTTACAAAGAATAAGTACTGGGTTCGACTAAAGGCGGTGCTGCAGCATGGCCGCAGTCAAATGACTGAAGCAAATAAAAGAATAAAAGAATATATATATATATATATATATATATATATATATATATATGGCGTTAGGAAGGGCATCCAGCCGTAGAAACATTGCCAGATCAAACTGGGCCTGGTGCAGCCTTCTGGCTTCCCAGACCCCAGTTGAACCGTCCAACCCATGCTAGCATGGAAAGCGGACGCTAAACGGTGATGATGATGATGATGATGATATGGTGCAATGAGTAAATTGTTGCCATTTTATTTTTTATTTTGTGCATGCGCATTGTTTGCTTTTGTTTTTGTCGACTACACAGTATAGTAGGGTCAGTTGGATACCGTCTGTGAGGAAAACATCACCATGATGCAATTCACTTTTCCATAAATTTGAAAACAACTTACTGTGCTGCCTGGCATTCGCGCCGGAAGCTCCAATACGAACATTTCAGAGAGTTTGGGTGTCAACCTAAGGACAATGCAGAGGATTCGGAAAGAGTTGGATGAGTCTAATGGGGATTACAAAGGTACGGCAGCTCGGAAAACTTACTCTGATCGTTCTGACAAGAAAAAATCTACTCCTGAATTTGTTGGTGAGATCCAGGCCATGGTTGACAACGATCCCTCCAAGTCAATCGGGTCCATCGCCAGGGACATGAGAGTATCTGAGTTTCTGATCAGGCAGGTAATGCATGAAGACATTCGGTATTCCTCATACAAGATGAGAAAGGGCCAATTATTATCCCAAACCATTAAGGACAAGGGGAAAGACCGTGCTACAAAGCTTTTGAACTAATTCAAACATCTCCTCCAACCGAACATGCTTCGGTTTTTCTCAGACGAGAAAAATTTCTGCCAGGATTAGATGGTAAAAACACAGAAAAACCGTTGGCCTGTCATGTCCTCAAAACATGTACCGGGAATGATAAAAATCAAACATCCAGTCAACATCATGGTGTTTGGAGTGATCACTAGTGATGGCGACGTTATGTCTCCATTCATCTTCCCACACGGCCTCAGACTCAACACGGAGGCCTATATCAAGTACCTGGAGGTGGTTGTGCTACCCTGGCTCAAGAGGGTGGCTGCTGGATGACCCTGTATCTAGCAACAGGACTCTGCACCATTCCACACAAGCAGGAGAACACAGTCATGTCTGTCAGACAATTTCTGTGACCACATCACCCCTAACATCTGGCCACCTAACTCCCCAGACTGCAACACCCTTGATTATTATGTGTGGAGTGTAGTTGAGCGAGAAACCAACAAAACTCCTTGTAACACCAAAGATGAACTGAAGGCAAGGATTAGAGCAGTGTTCACCAACTTAAAGAAGCAGACCGTCTTGAAGAGTTGCAGAAGATTCCGAAGTCGTCTAGAGGTCGTGGTTGAAGCGAATAGCGATTTTATTGAATAAATTTACTCTTTAGTATTTCAAAATATTTTTATGAAACATTGGTAAACACGTCTGTTAAAATAAGATGTCAGTGTTATTTTCAATTTTGCATAATTTCGACGACGTTGAACTTTACATTCTTATAAATTCTGCTGCTTCTCAGTTTTAATAATCTGCCTAGACAAACTCATTTACTCCACCCACGATATGAAATTAGGTATATAACTTCGTGTCTACAGCTAAAGTATTCGCAGTCTGACATCGCTGAAACTTTAAAGTCATTATTTACCACATTTTGTTATATATATATTAATAGCAAGAATAACGTAAACATGAACAACAACAACGACGGTCAGAAGAATGCTAACAT
>NW_021833739.1:20000-55159 GCF_006345805.1 Octopus sinensis
GAAAAACCATAACGCTGCAGTTGATGTTTGTCTTTAAAGACTATCATGTAAAACCAGTGGTTAGGTTTCAATCCTGTCTTTTGCCAGTTACCCTTTAAAGCAATATGATCTCATTCCTGTTGGGATCGTCTTTATTGCACAAAAATGTATATTACCGTGATAGTATCACAGTTATTTGCCTAGTTATTTTAGATTTTTAACGCCACCGGAGGGAGGTTTTGTTTTCTCATTGCAGAGATAATGTCATTTAATCGTAATTTCTTTTTCACTTCACAGAGACTGGTTGTTTATTCGTTGGTTGGTTGGTTAATTGGTTAGTTGCTTAGTTGCTTGGCTGCTTGGTTGCTTCACTGCTTGGTTGCTAAGCTGCTTGGTTGCTTGGCTGCTTGATTGCTTGATTGTTTGGTTGGTTAATAGACTGGCTGGTTGATTGCATTGTAGTCTAGTCCTTGGTTGATTGGATGGTCGGTTATTTGGTCTATTTTGCTGAACCGCTAAGTTACAAGGACATAAACACACCAACACCGTTGGCTGCTTGTTTGTTTACTTGCTTGCTTGCTGGTTACTTTTCTTGCTTTCAGTTGTAAAAATGATGGTTTCGATGGTTGGTAGTTGATTGAGTTTAGTCGACTTGTTACTTGGTAGTAAACATTATCCTCATTTACTTACCATTCCTCATCGGGGATAATTTGGTTCTAAACAACACAATTAGATGCTACTTACGGTAATTGGCGTAAAGCAGACAGATGTTGACGCACAAACTGACGTATGCAAAAATTCTTAATGAATTGAATTTTTTTCTTTTCTTTAATTCAAAACAAAACACGAAAATCTAATGGTGACTGTTGGCAATTCTTGAAGATAAGAGTGGGTTAATTTCAACGAATTAAGAATTAATTATAAGAAATGCTCTATAATAGGATGATCTTAAACAGACGACAACAACTGTACAGAACGACGCCATTTTGCAACGAATCTTACCAATCAAAAATGCTATAACTCATGTTTAACAAAAAAGAAAACGGTTGTATGTGATTGTGTGGTAAGATGGCGGCGAGCTGGCAGAAACGTTAGCACGGCGGGCGAAATTTTTAGCGGTATTTCGTCTGCCGCTACGTTCTGAGTTCAAATTCTGCCGAGGTCGACTTTGCCTTTCATCCTTTCGGGGTCGATAAATTAAGTACCAGTTACGCAATGGGGTCGATGTAATTGACTTAATCCGTTTGTCTGTCCTTGTTTGTCCTCTCTGTGTTTAGCCCCTTGTGGGTAGTAAAGAAATAGTTATTTCGTCTGCCGCTACGTTCTGAGTTCAAATTCTGCCGAGGTCGACTTTGCCTTTCATCCTTTCGTGGTCGATAAATTTAAGTACCCACTGGGATCGATATAATCGACTTAATCCGTTTGTCTGTCCTTGTTTGTCCTCTCTGTGTTTAGCCCCTTGTGGGTAGTAAAGAAATAGGTATTTCGTCTGCCGCTACGTTCTGAGTTCAAATTCCGCCGAGGTCGACTTTGCCTTTCATCCTTTCGGGATCGATTAAATAAGTACCAGTTACGCACTGGGGTCGATGTAATTGACTTAATCCGTTTGTCTGTCCTTGTTTGTCCTCTCTGTGTTTAGCTCCTTGTGGGTAGTGAAGAAATAGGTATTTCGTCTGTCGTTAAGTTCTGAGTTCAAATTCCGCCGAGGTTGACTCTATGTTTAGCCCCTTGTGGGCAATAAAGAAATAAGAAGCTTCTTTCCCAATCCAGTGGCTCCGGGTTCAATCCGGGGACAAGTGTCTTTTATTCTAGCTTCGAGCCGACCAAAGCCTTGTGAGTGGATGTGGTAGGTGGAAACTGAAAGAAGCTCGTCGTATATATATATGCATGTATCTTTGTGCCTGTGTCTTTGTGTTTGTGTTTGTTCCCTATCACCAGCTGACAACCGGTATTGCTGTATTTATGTGTCTGTAACTTAGTGGTTCGGCAAAAGAGACTGATATGAAAAATAAGCCCCAGGGTCGATTTGTTCAACCAAAAACACTTCAAGAGGGTGCTCCAGCATGGCTGCAGTCAAGTAACTGAAACAAGTAAGAGATAAAAGACATTCACCAAAGCTATCAACGCTTTACAACGAAAGACTTAAATATGATCAATGCACTTTTTCATGATTCGCAAGATTAGCAGAGACACGAACTGAAAACACGATAATCCTTTCTGGTATAGACACACAGCCTGGAATTCCGTTCAAGCAATTCGTAATGGATAATCCCTTCCCAGTCCCACCATACGCACAACATCGTTTTACGCGGATGAAGATCTTGTTTCACGCATGGAATCGCTTGTTTGCCAGGGCTACGCCATTTCTTACGCTTCTTCATATTGATGTACAGGCACCATTTTCCGTCGCCAGTGACGATTCGCTAAAGAAATCGTTGCTTGTGTCCATGAGTTGAGCGGTGACGAGTAAACAAACCAGCGGAGATTGTGGCTCGTTGAATTTTGTTATTGTCACTTAAAGCATACGGAACCCGTGCTCCATACTTCTGAACCCTTCCCATCGATTGAAGATGCTTCTTTATAGCAGTGTGGGAGCATTCCATTTTCTCTGCCAGTTCCCTTGTTGTTTGAGGAGAATTTTCGTGCAAAAGTTGGTTTAATCGCTCTTCATCGAACTCAACAGAACGACAAGAACGAGGTGCGTCTTTGAGGTCAAAATTTCCATTTTTGAACTTGGCATACGCATCTCGAGCGGTTCTTTCAGCTATGGCACCCTCCCCATACATAGCACCAATGTTACGAGCAGCTTTTACGGCCTTAGAACCTTGATTAAAAGCAAAAAGAAGGAGGTGTCGAAAATGCTCGTTTTTCTTAATTGACATTCCATTTTAATGATCTGAAAATAAACAATAATTAACTAAAATGAACTAGAAAAAAAAAACAAAATAGATTCCAAAATTATTCAAAGATAGACTTCTCGAAAAAAAATAGATTCCAAAATTTAAAAACGCAATAAATTCCAAAATATAAAAAAACCGCGGGAACTTAGTTGCCAACCAAATACATAATTCATCTCTTAAATATAGAATTCTATTATCTTTATTTGAATTTAGATATTCAGCTGGTCATTTTAGAAAATATCCAGTTCTTCTGATTTGTAGTAGAACTTTTCCATATTTTAGATATCGATTACATTTCTATTGCACTGCTCTGCTATCTCGTTATCTTTCATCCAGCTAATACTTCCTTCATCAGTACTTTTGTCTAGTTTTACATTTTCTCAACACCCGTTTTTAAATAGAGTTTCCGATGTGGATATGAAATAATTTTCATTGAGTAGTTCAGTTTTAATATCTAGAATACTTCTATTCCGGGTATTTGTTTCGTAATATTTGTGCACATTGAGGGTACTCGATAGTACAGGGGTGATAGTATATCGTTTACTTTTGCTGACGTAGTTGGATGGTAAGAAGCTTATAGACTTGATTGTGTGGTAAGGTCGTTTATATGCAGATAAAACTGCCAGGCACAGGTATGGCTGTGTGGTTGAGAGATACGCTTTGTAAATATATGGTTTCAGGTTCAATCCTACTAAATATGTGTTAACTTGCTCAGGATGTCGAGAGCAATACATAGGCCAAACCAAAAAGTCTATGTCAGAGGTTGACCATACATAGATCCCAGATTAAAATTCGGGAATACAGAAAAATAACATTTAGCGAACACATCGACATTTGCGCCACTAACGAACAACCCAACTTTAGAATTTTTATCCTATAAATTCAGGGAAGATGCAACCTATAATCAACGCATTAGCAAAGAGTCAAATTTTATCGCAAAATATAAACCGCTTTTGAATGCTTCCATCTCAGATGAGGTAGACGCATTCAAAAGCTAACGTTTCAGCCAGCTCGCCGCCTTGTGCGTGTATGTGTGTTTGCGTCTTTGCGCGTATCCTTTTGCACGCATCTGCTTTGCTTCCAATCTACTATAATTTTAATGTCAATTCATCGAAAATACTTTATAGAAATAATGGTTGATCGACAACAATCAATGAACAAAAAATATCATTTGATCGAAATAAACAGCTGCTGCAATCAATGATTCAAGTAAATTATGGCAACTATTAAATTCATATAAAATATATTTTCCCGAAATGTTATAAAATAAAAGTTTATATGTCAGGTTTGAAAACCTATGTACTTTAAGCTAATGGCCCTTTATGGGGGCAAAATCTGTGGTATTTGAATCAATGTTGAAAAACGAGACTAATGTACGAAGAAATTAGCAATTCAATAAAATTAGAATAAACTTAATAACAACATGTTATTGATAATTTATAATAGTGTGATAAATTACATATCGATCGATTGATTTCTGCATAAAGAAGAATAAAGCCTTGGAGACTTACATACAGACTTAGATATCTACTTCTATAGATACACGTGTATACATGTGGTACAATACTTCGGTCCAATAAAAATATACTAAACAAAATATGCGTTTGTTTTTGAGAGTGTGTGAGTGTGTATATAGATAGACAGACAGACAGACAGAAGACAGGCTGACAGACAGATAGATATGTTTCTTTATTAGCCACACAGGGCTACACACAGACGGGACAAATTACAAGGTAGAGCTTTTCTTTTTGGGGAGAAAAAGAAAGGTGGGGGTAGGTTTTCGATCAAAAGGGATCGTAAAAAGGAAAGAAAAAGGAAAGAGAAAGAGGAAAGAAAGGAAAAGAAAAATCGATCAATAGAGATAGATACATAGATAGATAGATAGATAGATAGATAGATAGATAGATAGATAGATAGATAGATAGATAGATAGATAGATAGATAGATAGATAGATAGATAGATAGATAGATAGATAGATAGATAGATAGATAGAGAGAGAGAGAGAGATAGATAGATAGATAGATAGATAGATAGATAGACAGACAGACAGACAGATAGATAGATAGATAGATAGATAGATAGATAGATAGATAGATAGATAGATAGATAGATAGATAGATAGATAGATAGATAGATAGATAGATAGATATACATAATTACATATAAACACATGCACAGGTTTTTTGTGTGCATGTGTGTGTGTGTGTAAGAGAGAGAGAGACAGACAGAGAGAGAGAAAAGAAGGGAGAGAGAGAGAAATGTTGAAATCTTGTTAAATATTAGGGAATAGTTTCTTTAAGGTTTCGAACGTGCTGCTGGTCACAAAGGCAGAAATTTTACAATTTTTTGCTTAAAATTCAATTAGCTAAGACAACCAGCATCGAAGTGACACATACACACACACACACACATACACACACATACATACACACAGATATATTTGTGTGTGTTTTACTTTGTGTATATATATATATATATATATATATATTTATATATATATAGACACATTTGTATATATGTATATATTTATATATACACACACACACACACACATTTGTAGATACACGAATGCACACATGCACACATGCATACATACATACACACATGCACATACGCATACATAGTTATATGCGTTCGTATATTTCACTATATATTTGTATATATATATATACACATACATATATATAGATACACAAACACACACGCGCACGAACACACTCACACACACGCACACACACGTACGTACATACATACATACATACATACATACACACACATACATACATACATACATACATACACACACACATACATACAAACATACATACATACATACATACATACATACATACATAAATACATACATACATACATACATACTACATACATACATACATACATACATAATGCAATCTGAATTTGGTGAAATCTTAGTTTCTAATAAGTAAAACTGTACAATTTGGTTCAACAAAGAATGGTACTGAAACCATTATAGCCAAATACTTTATCTTCTGCTCTACTGATATCTTCTATATTTGCATTCATACATGTATGTATGCTTGTGCGAACACGCTATCTTCAAGATAGCGTGTTTTGCATTAATTTGATATCATTATGTCATATATTCTTATAGTGTACGGAAGTGGGTCGAAAAGTGATGCTAAAGCTATAAAACTTAGCATGCATTAATTTCGACCCTTGTTATTGATAATTGCTCTGTGTCTTTCCAAGTAAACTAATGTGTTATTGATTCAAAAAGATACCAAATGTAACTTGTAGCGACTTCTCTTGATAATGTACAAAATTTTACTTGGAGAAAAAGGGTTTCGCACTGATATAGTTGCTGCGTTAGTTCACTATTCTGAAAATTTTTTAATTCATTGAAACTTTTATTTTAACCACTACACTGTTGTTTGAAGAAAAGTAACCCCAATAATGCTGGCGTGCAGTTAAAACCAGTTGTAAGGAGAAATGGAATAGCATAAGACTAACGGTTATACCATATGTCGTTCAGGTTGTTGTTTTCAACGATTGCACTAAAAGAGAGGAGGCAATTGTGCCCAGAATTCCGCTCACGGCACTATATTTCACAAAACTATGGTGGATACAGTGAAGGCACATTGCTCAGTGGTTAGAGCGTCGAATTACGATCGTAAGGTTGTGAGTTCGATTCCCGGACCGGGTTGCGTGTTGTGCTCTTGAGCAAGACACTTTATTTCACGTTGCTCCAGTTCACTCAGCTGTAGAAATGAGTTGCGACGTCACAGGTGCCAAGCTGTATCGGCCCCTTTGCTTCTCCCTTGGATAACATCGGTGGCGTGGAGAGGGGAGGCCGGTATGCATGGGCGACTGCTGGTCTTCCATAAACAACCTTGCCCGCACTTGTTCCTGAGAGGGTAACTTTCTATGTGCAATCCCACGGTCAGTCATGACCGAAGAGGATCTCAGCAGGTGGGTACAAATCTACTATCATATAAGACGGGACTCATCGTAATACTTTATTTCTTTAGCACAGCATGTATTGTCAATCCAACATTTTGTTATTTCTTAAGCACAGCATCCAACATTCGATGCAAAGGTTTCCTCTAAGCAATTCGATTTCTGCCTGTTTTAAGAACAGATTTTCTTTCCAAAGTGATGATGAGTACAGACCTAATACAAAAGCTGAGGCTCATCACTTGTCTTTATATAATTTCTTTTAGCACAGCATGTATCGTAAACCCAACATTTGAATGCGTAAGTTTTCTGCAAGTTAGAATTATGTTATTCTTCGTCAGATTACCAAACACTTCGGTTTATTTTCATTTTTTCATATTATTTTAAGAACTAAAAAAATTCCTGCACAAAAGATAAGAATGCGTTCAATAACAGTTTCAAATGAAATAAAACTGCTTCCACGTCTATTTAATCCTATGTTCATACTTAATTCGCCTGGATTAAGTATTTTAGGTTTGTACACTTGTATTACGAAATCTACGCGTTGCGTTCAAAAATTTTCCGACTTTAGTTTTTTTCTGCCAAAACTAACATCACGTGGGCAAAACAATTTATGTGGAAGATGATGTTGCCTTTCATACGCATGCATGAAATTTTTTGCTCTGGCGAACTGCGTCATTTTCTGGCTGTTACGCCTAGAGTAAACGCATGTGGTGCATGCCCGTCGGATTTTCATTTTCCCAGAACGCATCGAGGCGCAGGCGTGGCTGTGTGGTAAGAAGCTTGCTTCCCAGCCACATGGCTCCGGGTTCAGTCCCACTGCGTGGCACCTTGGGCAAGTGTCTTCTACTATAGCCTCGGGCCCGACCAAAGCCTTGTGAGTGGATTTTTTTTAATTATTACTTTGCCACGATTAATTGAATACAGCAATGTCTTGGATTCAATTCCCACGAAGCGTTCACTTTGTGAGCGTTTGTGTACAGGAAATATTTCCCTATGTTCAATCCGAACTCCACTAATTTTGGATCACCTTTGATAAACCTTGCGTTAACATACATTTCAGGAAACACTAATATAAATGCTAATGTTCTCTTTAAACTTGTATGTATGTAAATATATGAATATTATATATATATATATATATAATATATATATATATATATATAGTTGAGTGTAGAAATTCGGGGTGAGTACTTGATAATTATAAGCACCTGTGTATACCGTTTGATCAATTTATTTTATTTTGATCAATATATATAATATATATATATAGTAGTATATTATAAAGAGAATGGGGAGTTTGAATACAGTAAAATCAATTTATCTACGTAACTGTCAATTCCGTAATGCCTACGTAATACCAAAATTGACATATTTATATTCATATCCTAATAGATTAAGTGTTCACTATAAATTGAGTGCTATATTCAAACTCTCCCATTTTCTTTGTATTATACAACTAAATTTATATTCACATATATCGAATAACACATCCCTGGAAGGAGCAATCTCTTTCTTTATAAAACATCATTATATATATATATATATATATTATATATATATATATATATAATATATATATATATATATATATATATATATATGTGTGTGTGTGTGTGTGTATATAATAAAACTTTATATATAAAGAACGTGAAATTCACGAATTGACGAACACGGAAAACAGACAGTCATTCAGAGCCTTCATTCTTCAGTCAGAAACCGATTCATCATGGCAAATTTCGGCTGTTTAATTCTGAGATTTGCTCCAAAACGGCCAGCCCCAAGGAAAAGCTAAGCTATGGGCATTAGATTTCCTTGGTAGAAGGAAAGAATGTGACAGCAGAGACATATATATATATATATAGTTAATCCAAACATGAAAGCACAAAAAAACACAACAACGAGAGGACGTGGAACAAATATAGTATTATTGGACGCTCAGGAAGGAAGGAAAGAAGGGGGGGTTTAACGTTTCGAGCGGAGTTCTTCGTCGGAAACATAGGAGAAGGAAAGATCAAGAGAAGGGAAGACAGAGGGAAAAAATCGCCAACGGTACACACGCGGTCACATATATATATATATATATATATATATATATATATATATATATATATAGCATTAAGTTACTGATTTAACTTATGAAACAGAGTTCAACAAATTTATTCAGTTTTAAATAACTGAGGAGATTAGATATTAATATGGATGATAATTTTTTTTGTTTATCTAACTATACATTAGTTTCATTCAGAATGACAAGAAATTCATATTTACGAATTTCAGTTGTCATAAACTACTCCCATATAAGAGCTTAAATTAGTTCATATATACAAATTTATAGAGAGAATGTTAGCCTTTAATATTTTATTATATATGTCAGCACCCAAGCTTTATTTTTTAGCCTTGTTTAAATAGACATGTCTCCATGAACAATAAAACATAACAAAAGGATTAATAGCACCATACCTGTGTAATTTCTTACGTCTTTTTAGTTTTTTTAGCTACTGACGAGTACTTTATGACAACTCAGATTCTTAAATATGAATTTATTGTTTTTCTGTACGAAACGATCGTATAGCTACATGAATAAAAAGAAATTATCATCCATATTAACATCTAATCTCCATTTACATCTAATCTTCCATTTACTTAAATGAATTCTGTTTAATAAGTGAAATCATATAATTAATACTTCTTTATAACGTTTCATATCTTCACAAATTTACATTAGTAAACTCAAAAGAGAAGTATGAAGAAGCAACGTTAGAAATCTTTTCAAATTACTCTAATTAGAGGACGAACTAGCATTCAAACCCTATGTACAGGAATGTGTATTTGAAATCAATATCGTAATCCAATGCGGTATATTTCTTAACGAGAACTAACAATCTAAAATATCACCAGAGAACATCATACATACATACTTATATGTATACATGTGAATATCTACCCAACTATTGAGAAATCTGCTGTTACTCTATCCAGATTACAAGTTCAGGTTTATACCTGTAATTATTGGGGCACTGGGATATGTAACACGCTGCCTAAATACCAATCTTGAGAAATTAGGCTTCTCAAAACCAGAAAGAAGAAAGCTGATTCGAAGAAAAACAGATCCAATCAATCACTGGAACTGTAAAAGTCTGTAAAACTTTCCAGAAGTTTGTCATTTAAATATATATGAACATGTCTAGATATGTAACTATATGCATGATAATGCATACATAAAACAAAACATACAAATCTGAACAAATTTTGGGTTGGCAACTAAGTTCCCGCCGTTTTTTTTTTATTTGGAATTTATTGCGTTTTTAAATTTTGGAATCTATTGTTTTCGAGAATTCTATCTTTGATTAATTTTGGAATCTATTTTGGGTTTTTTTTTCTAGTTAATTTTAGTTAATTTTTGTTTATTTTCAGATCATTAAAATGGAATGTCAAGTTAAGAAAAACGAGCATTTTCGACACCTCGTCCTTTTTGCTTTTAATCAAGGTTCTAAGGCCGCAAAAGCTGCTCGTGACATTTGTACTGTGTATGGAGAGGGTAGCACAGCTGAAAGAACCGCTCATGATTGGTATGCCAAGTTCAAAAAGGGAAATTTTGACCTCAAAGATTCACCTCGTTCTCGCCGTCCAGTTGAGTTCGATGAAGAGCGATTAAACCAACTTTTGCACGAAACGTTAGCACGCAGAAATGTTAGCACGCCGGGCAAAATGCTTAGCGGTATCTCGTCTGCCGCTACGTTCTGAGTTCAAATTCCGCCGAGGTCGACTTTGCCTTTCATCCTTTCGTGGTCGATGAAATAAGTATCAGTTACACACTGGGGTCGATATAATCGACTTAATCCGTCTGTCTGTTCTTGTTTGTCTTCTCTGTATTTAGCCCCTTGTGGGTAGTAAAGAAATAGAAATAGGTATCTCGTCTAGCGCTACGTTTTGTGTTCAAATTCCGCCGAGGTCGACTTTGACTTTAATCCTTTCGGGGTCGATTAAATAAGTACCAGTTACGCACTGGGGTCGATATAATCGACTTAATCCGTATGTCTGTCCTTGTTTGTCCCCTCTGTGTTTAGCCCCTTGTGGGTTGTAAAGAAATAGAAATAGGTATCTCGTCTGCCGCTATGTTCTGAGTTCAAATTCCACCGAGGTCGACTTTGCCTTTCATCCTTTTGGGGTCGATAAATTAAGTACCAGTTACACACTGGGGTCCATATAATGGACTTAATCCCTTTGTCTGTCCTTGTTTGTCCCCTCTATGTTTAGCCCCTTGTGGGCAATAAAGAAGTAAGAACACGCTCGCCCAAGGTGCACATTGTGGGACTGAACCCGGAACCATTTGGTTGGGAAGCAAGCTTCTTAGCACACAGCCACATATTATATAGCATTCATTTACACATCTACTATATATTTCTCAGGAGAATCATCATTAAGATATCGTGGTTAAGTGAATACGGTGAAACTGAGATATCAATAAATGACTCCATTACACATTGTGGCTGTCAGTCGTAATCGATGAATTAATTATGCATTAGTAAGTATTTTAGAGAAAGAGTTTATGTTTTATGAAACTTAATTACTTACTATCTTACAAATTATTAACACTCAGTGACTACATTAACGCTATACATCATATGTAGTTCATTGCTTGACTAGAATGACTATTAAACGATAGCGAATTGTTTATCAGTTTTTTTTTGGTTGTGCAGGAGATCAGGCTTCTTTAAGGTGGATGGCATGGTCGAAGGATCAATCTTGTAATAGCACTATACATGTATGTATGTCATTATTCAGTTTTATTTCAAGATTTCTTGCCAACAGAGAAAGAGACGGTTTCTAACTTAGATCCAAGGATTCTTCATTAAAATTTCAACATCAACAACGGGGCATTTTTGTATATATGTGTATATGTATGTGTGTGGGACAAAAACTCAAAACATCCAGACATATAGATAGAAAGAAGGAAAGAATAAAAAAATAGAGTCAAACAAGCTTTAGATAAATATATATTTACATATAAGAGACCAAAGTGTACGTGCGCCGCAATATATATATATATATATATATATTATATATATATATATATATATATATATATATAAATACAAAATGGGACAACAACGTGTATGTGGATATGTATGTATATATGTATGTGTGTATGTATGTATGTTATTATTCAATTTTATTTCAAGATTTCTTGCCAACAGAGAAAGAGCCAGTTTCTAACCTAGATCCAAGACTCCTTCATTGAAATTTCAGCATCAGCAACGGTGCATTTTTGTATATATGTATATATGTGTGTGTGTGTGTATTGTGGAGGCGCAATGGCCTATTGGTTAGGGCAGCGGATTCGCGGTCGTAGGATCACGGTTTCGATTCCCAGACCGGGCGTTGTGAGTGTTTATTGAGCGAAAACACCTAAAGCTCCACAAGGCTCCGGCAGGGGGTGGTGGTGATCCCTGCTGTACTCTTTCACCACAACTTTCTCTCACTCTTTCTTCTGTTGGCCTGCTTCGTTTAGCCAGCGGGGTGGCGTCATTTGAAGGCTACAACAATGCGAAGCACATTGTGACCAGCGATGTGTAACAACATCTGATAGCCTGGTCGGTCACGGTGATATATATATATATATGTATATATATATATATTTGTATGATGTTATCTGGTGATATTTTTGCTGCACTGAATTAAGATATCAATTTTGGAATTTCGGCACAAGACCAACAATTTTGAGGGGATGTTGCATCTCTATGAAATCGGCGCCAGTACTCAACTGGTACTCATTTTAACGACCTCGACAGAATTTAAACACAGAACGTTAAAAAAGCCGGAAGAAACCACGCTAAGTATTTCGTTCGGCAGAGTAACAATACTGCCAGCATGCAGCCTTCATTAAGACAATTAAAAGACTCTATAGATTTCCACCTCTTTCAGATCAATCACTCTTAAACGAAAACTACTAGTATTTTCTAATTAGTCTTTTCAAGATTTTGCATATCTGCAGTAAATTCATAAAAGTTGGCCGGCATTTTGGTCCAAGCTGCCAAAATCTAAATTACTTCATAGAATTCTTTTCTAGTTTTTGTTCATCGTGAGAATAAGATCTGCTGCAATGAATATCTTCATCTCAAGAAAATGGGAATTTGTAAATTCTTTATATCTCTTTCAAAATCAAATCCTAATGCCTGTTTTGAATACCATTACAGTGGATATGTGTGAATCTAAATCTTCTTAGCACCAAATGGTCAAAAATCAATAAATTACATGTTCGGAATACAGCTTCTTCGCTGGTATTCTCTGCTATACTCTGTAATGAGAGTGACAACGATTGCCATGTAATTCTATGTTTCTTGAATACTGAGTTTAGAATATAATATAATATTCTGTTAACATGATATGTATGTATATATATATATAAAGTTAATCCAAACATGAAAACACAAAGAGAAAACACAACAACGCGAGGACGTGGAACAAATATAGTATTATTGGACACTCAGGAAAAAGGAAAGAAGGAGGGTTCAACGTTTCGAGCGGAGCTCTTCGTCAGAAACATAGGAAAAGGAAAGATCCAAAGAAGGGAAGACAGAGGGAAAAAAATCGCCAACGGTACACACGCGGTCATATATATACACATATATGTATATATATACATATATATATACGCTCACACACATTAAACATTATAGACATACCTGGCCGTGTGGTAAGAAGCTTGCTTCCCAACCACATGGTTCTGGATTCAGTCTCACTGTGTGGCACCTTGGGCAAATGTCTTCTACTATAGCCTCGGGGCCGACCAAAGCCTTGTGAGTGGATTTGGTCGACGAAAGAACTCTGGTTGAAATACAATTAATATAAAATAAAGCTGAAGCAAGTGAGCACCAAATATATTGTGCGGGCGAGAGGTTTTGATTGAATATTCACAAACCAGACACGATTGAAGGTTTTGCTGTCGTCGATGGGTGACGCTACTTTCACCAAATATTTCTAAAGCGAAATCTACAATGAGAACTCCCCATTTAGTGATATAAGATTTGTGTGTATGTATGTGTGTGTGCCTGTACATGTACATGTGTGTGTTCACGCCTTGTGAAAACATATATGTAGCCACCTTAGGTGATATTGTGGAGGCACATGGCCTAGTGGTTAGAGCAGCGGGCTCGCGGTCGAGGGATCGCGAGTTCGAATCTCAGACCAGGCAATGTGTTTGTTTATGAGCGAAACACCTAAGCTCCACGTGGCTCTGTCAGAAGGTAATGGCGAACCTCTGCTGACTCTTTCGCCACAACTTTCTATCACTTTTGCAGCTCACCTGCGACGGACCGGCGTCCCATCTAGGTGGAGAACCTATACGCCAAGGAAACAGGGAAACCGGCCCTTATGAGCCAGGCATGGCTCGAGAAGGAACAACACCTTAAGTGATATTACATCTTTAGAACGGAAACTAAAACTAATCGCATCTCACTGTCAAAGAAGGTATAAAGGTTCATAAGGCGGCGAGCTGGCAGAATCGTTAGCACGCCGAGCGAAATGCGTAGCCGTATTTCGTCTGCCGTTACGTTGTGAGTTCAAATTCCACCGAGGTCCACTTTGCCTTTCATCCTTTCGGGGTCGATAAATTAAGTACCAGCGACGCACTGGGGTCGATATAATCGACTTAATCCCTTTGTCTGTCCTTGTTTGTCCCCTCTGTGTTTAGCCCCTTGTGGGTAGTAAAGAAATAGGTATTGCGCCTGCCGTTACGTTCTGAGTCCAAATTCCGCCAAGGTCGACTTTGCCTTTCATCCTTTCGGTGTCGATAAATTAAGTACCAGTTACGCACTGGGGTCGATATAATCGACTTAATCCCTTTGTCTGTCCTTGTTTGTCCCCTCTGTGTTTAGCCCCTTGTGGGTAGTAAAGAAATAGGTATTTCGCCTGCCGTTACGTTCTGAGTCCAAATTCCGCCAAGGTCGACTTTGCCTTTCATCCTTTCGGTGTCGATAAATTAAGTACCAGTTACGCACTGGGGTCGATATAATCGACTTAATCCCTTTGTCTGTCCTTATTTGTCCCCTCTGTGTTTAGCCCCTTGTGGGTAGTAAAGAAATGGGTAAAAAGATTCATTCCGTGGGAATGAATATTCAGTCAAATAGATTATTGTGAGGAATGCTTTGCCGTACGGAGGCGGTGGAAGCAGATGCGCATTATACAGCGTTAAAATGCTTGCAACTATGAAACTCAAAGAAAACATAATTAATAGTTTGATGGAATGATAATGAGATACATCCACAAATTGAAAAGGTGTTACTCATACAGATACTTCAAATAATTTAACTAATTGATAACAGGTTTCTTTAATTCAACCGTGTGCGACACGCGATATATTAAATAAAGTCTAGTTGCAAGCTATTATACACACTTACGTTTGAATGACTAGCTTCGGGAAGAAGAGAAACTGCACTTTGAAGAGTTTAATTATGTATTTTCGTAATTAAGGACTTTCGAGGTGTTTTGAAATTATTTAAATGTAAAATGTACTTAGAATCCGCAAAATTAAACTGATTTGAATGTAATGATATATTTCAGATACGACATGATATTTTAGAAATATGTAATAATGTACTTTGGAAATAATTTGAATGTGTGATAATCTATATGTTTATCGATACACGTTATTGTATTCTAAAGTAATTTGTCTGCATTAATGTAATTGGGAATTAATTAACAGTAATGAATGAAAAGGGGGAAAGCGCATTTCCTTCTTTTAATTATTAGTTTCCCATATCTTCCGACTTGCGTACGATATTTCTCGAATTACGTACATACACACAAAGTCAAATACATGTGTATGTATATATATATATATGTATATATATATATATATATATATATACTCTTTTACTCTTTTACTCTTTTACTTGTTTCAGTCATTTGACTGCGGCCATGCTGGAGCACCGCCTTTAGTCGAGCAAATCGACCCCGGGACTTATTCTTTGTAAGCCCAGTACTTATTCTATCGGTCTCTTTTGCCGAACCGCTAAGTGACGGGGACGTAAACACACCAGCATCGGTTGTCAAGCAATGCTAGGGGGACAAACACAGACACACAAACACACACACATACACATATATATACATATATACGACAGGCTTCTTTCAGTTTCCGTCTACCAAATCCACTCACAAGGCATTGGTCGGCCCGGGGCTATAGCAGAAGACACTTGCCCAAGATGCCACGCAGTGGGACTGAACCCGGAATCTTGTGGTTGGTTAGCAAGCTACTTACCACACAGCCACATAAACTTAGATGTGTTTCGACCAAAGATTGGTCCAGGCCATGTCTATCTTAATAGCACCACCTGATAGGATTATTCGAATCCTGTTTAAGTCAAGTTTTGTTCAAGTAGTGAGTTCTTGTTGGGCGAGTTGTATCCAATTATGGGTGGCTTATCTGGTATTCCTTGAAGGAATCTATCCAGACTCCGTTTAAAGTTGATGGGATCCTTTTCCTCTTTGATCTCTTTCAGGACAATGTTAAATAGGGCAGGGCCTGTTGAGGAAAAGAAATTATGTTGCAGTGTACATGTATGCTGTGATCTTGAATTGGGGATGGGACGTATGGCCCGTGGTCCCAGTCTTGGATGAACCTTGAAGCTAATGTTCAGGTCGTTTGGGCAAGATGGCGGTATATTCTCCACATCGTACAAATGATGTACCGCTCACGGCGACGCTGGAGAGAGTATGCATACATATATATATATATATATATATATATATATATATATATATATATATATATATATATATATATATATATATACATATATTTATATTTATATATGTATATATATATATATATATATATATATATATATATATAATATAAATTTGAAATTTAAATGAGGGTGAAAACTGGATATTAATTTGATAACATCAATTTAACACTAGTGGTCTAGCATATTAAAAAACTGAAGGTTCAGTAAATTGTATAACATACATATGAGAGGGTGACCACTATGTGGACAACTTCTAGCATTAGGGTTGTCCACATAGTGGTCATCCCTCTCATATGTAGATATATATATATATATATATATATATATATATATATATATATATAGGAGACCAGAAGTGTACGTATGCCGCTAAATGTATATATTTTAAAAAATGGAGCAAGAGCTGGCTGAAACTGCAACGACAATCTCGAACGAACTCGACTGACGATAGAAAGCTCCGAATGTCCCGTCCTTTTTTGTATCGTCTAAATGACCGGATGTTTTGTTGTCGCCTGGTACGTTTTTGATCTATTTTTGTTTTGTTTTATAGATGCATATATATATATCACCATGACCGACCAGGCTATCACATGTTGCTACACATCGCTGGTCACAATGCGCTTCACATTGTTTCAGCCTTCAAATTACGCCACGTGCGTATATATATATATATATATATAAAAACCACTAGAATGGGAGAAAGCGCTAATGATCTAAGTGATATGATATATATATAAAAAATGTAATATACAAATAAATATCTGTAAATATAAACCATCCGATCTTCTGAGTACCTCATTTCTTCTAATATATATATATAGTTAATCCAAACAAGAAAACACAAAAAAAAACACACCAACGCGAGGACGTGGAACAATTAAAGTATTATTGGACGCTCAGGAAAGAAGGGAAGGAGGGTTTAGCGTTTCGAGCGGAGCTCTTCGTCGGAAACAAAGGAGAAGGAAAGATCCCGAGAAGGGAAGACAGAGGAAAAAAATTGCTGGCGGTGCTCACGGGGTCACATATATATATATATATATATACATATATATATATATATATATATATATAATATATATATTATATATTATATATATATATATATTATATATATATAGATATATATATATATATATACATATATATATATATATTACGTATGTAGTAAAGGTATGTCCTATATATCTACAGAGGTGGGCACCGTTAATCGAAAAGTTCACTTCGTTAATCATTAATCTGTTAACCAAAAAGTTAACTTCGTTAATCGTTAATCCGTTAATTCTTCGAAAATGTAACCGAGATTAACGTTAATCCGTTAGCGTTAACTTTTATTGAAGAAAAAGCATAACAACTGTTTAATACCCCACAGATTTTGTTGCCTCATAACTTCCAGCAAAATGGATACTTTTTAACGAAACTTTCACCAAATAATCGCGTAGATTCTGTAGATTGAGAGTATGCAAAGATTTGTTAGAAAAATTTTTCTGAGGGATTGGGCAGAGGAGTTTTGGAAAATTAACAGGACCCGACATTTCCCACCTCATAACTTCCTGGGAAATAGGTATTTTTTTAATGAAATCTTATACAAATACCTTTCAAACGGTGTAGATTATGATTGCAAAGAAATTTGTAGTCAAAATTTTTGGAAGAGCGCGGAGAGGGGAGTTTCTGGAAAACGGAGTTTCGGATCAGACGGCCCACATAAGTCAATATTTTCTCACCATAAGCAGGAGTGGCTGTGTAGTAAGTAGCTTGCTAACCAACCACATGGTTCCGGGTTCAGTCCCACTGCGTGGCATCTTGGGCAAGTGTCTTCTGCTATAGCCTCGGGCCGACCAAAGCCGTGTGAGTGGATTTGGTAGACGGAAACTGGGAGAAGCCTGTCGTATATATGTATGTAAATGTGTGTATGTGTGTGTGTTTGTGTGTGTGTTTGTCCCCCTAGAATTGCTTGACAACCGATGCTGGTGTGTTTACGTCCCCGTCACTTAGCGGTTCGGCAAAAGAGACCGATAGAATAAGTACTGGGCTTACAAAGAATAAGTCCCGGGGTCGACTTGCTCGACTAAAGGCGGTGCTCCAGCATGGCCGCAGTCAAATGACTGAAACAAGTAAAAGAGTAAAGAGAAAAGAGTATAAGCAAATTTTATGGAATGATGATGTCAAAGTAACACACGTGTAGTGCCAACCGAGTGAGGAAGTGTTATGTGTGTGTGTAAGAAAAATACATCTTTAGCGTTCATATAAATCTGTCAAATATAATGCTTATTTGTTCGTTAATTTGAATTATTCAGGTTCAAGAGGGGTGTCCACAATATTTACATACATATTTGAAATTTTGTCAGTGGGTGCTTTATATACCACTAGTTTATAGTTATGCAATTTTATCTGATCTTGCTGAGTAAATTTGACTTTTATGGGCAGATAAATTTAATTGACATGTGTAAAAGCAATAACATTATGAATAAACACTAAAATTGAAATTCTTAATGCATCTTACGTGTTTAATTTGTTACTAAAATTATCCCAGATGGCAACTGACAAAATTTTGCCCCTTTTCAAGATGATTACTTTAATTTGAATTAATTAAAATACAGGTATTATAGGTACAAGATTTTATTCTTTCGATAAATATTTCGTACCTCGGAATGGAATAATATTTTCCCACAGTTTTTTCGGGTGAATTCAAAGTATCTCACCACCAAAGCCGCTGCAAGCCACTTTTTTCGGAAAAGAAAGACGGGAGAAGTGGTAGGGACCTCGAAGTTTCCCACCAACGGAGTTTTGCTCTGGCGGTCTTTTTTTCTTTCCAAGTTATTTTGCATACTTTCAACGAATGTGAGACCGAGATCGCGCGTAAACGGCTCCTTTTTCCAGAAAAGGAAAAATTTGGCCGTTATTTCTAGCAAGCCCTACTACCACGTAATAGCTATTTGCGTTCACACCGAAATACTTACCACCTTTTTTATTTCCATTTGTTTTTTCCACCTTTATAGGAATCAATATTTTCTCCGTTGACATCCACCTCAGTTAATTTTGATTTTCTTCCAGTTCTGTGCTTTCTGGAAGACACACACATACACACACACACACACACACACACACACACACACCACACACACACACACACACACAAACAACAAACACACACAGACTTGTTACCAGATACAATAAGCCTGTGGCATATCGGAACCTATAAGAAAGCCATTCACGTTATTTTGCCATGGAGAAAGTTTCTCGTTGTAGACTGATGAGCGTGCGAACTGACTTGATATGTTTACACCTATCTGTCTCCTGTGAGAAATTTTCACCATTAAAAAACACCATGAATTGATTTCTAATGAGTTCGAATATGCTTCGAGAATATTCGAGCCGGTAATAAGTTTGTATTTATGCACATCACTTCTGAACGCTTTTATTTTAGAATATGAAATGTAGGTCTTATGCCACCACATATATATATATATGTGTGTCTATATATATATATATATATATATTATATATATATATATATATATATATTTTAAAGGGCTAAAAAACAACGAAGTGGTCAGCCGTATGCTAGAAGTAGATCACCAACGATCAAACTACAAAAGAAAAAATGTTCTCTAGAGAAAAATTCAGCGGATACCAGAACAATATGCGGGTAAGACAGATGAAAATTCTATAAAAAAACAAGAATTACTCGCAGACCGGCGATTTCGCCTATTAACGAATGAATCACTTACGTAATCCCTCGTCCGTAGGCTCGTCAGTGCGATCGTTCTACAGGTAATATAATTTGTAAAACTAACCACCAGTTTTCCGTATAGATATATATATATATATATATATATATATATATATATAATAATATATATTATATATATATATATATATATATATATATATATATATATAGGATAAGATCGTTATTTAAATATCGAACTTATCAAGTGGCAAGCATGGGAGTAAAAACCTTCAAAGGTAATACATTATTAAAATTATAATTTAGGGTATCTAAGAGATACCACCACGCTTGAAATAGCAGCCAAAATTTGACTCTAAAATCACATTAAAAGTTCATACAGCACCAAGAGAGAAGACAAAAAGAAAAAAATAAACTAGCAAAAAATTACTGGATAATTCCAGATCCCGGATTTCTGACTCTGCATAAGAAATGCTTTGCCTCATCAGTGGAATATACGCAGCATATAAATACAAATATTTAAACTGGTGGTGTGTATACGTGCATATATATGTATGTATATGTTCGTATATGTAAGTATTCGTATGTTATATATATATTTCTCAACAAATTAAACTATTAGTAATACTTACAGACATATTTGTGTCTTATGATAGATCGGTAGCCACTACACACATTTTTTCTCTCCTTGTTTTTTTTTCTGTGTCCCTTTCTGTAGAAGAGCGTAGGCTCGAAACGTAAAATACTTTTTCAATTCCTGAGCGTTATACTAATACATCTGTTTGTTTTCTACACACCACCTGTCTTCGTCTTTTGTTTTGTTCGTGAAGTCTCCCTATATATACTCTTTTTACTCTTTACTCTTTTATTTGTTTCAGTCATTTGACTGCGGCCATGCTGGAGCACCACCTTTAATCGAGCAACTCGACCCCGGGACTTATTCTTTTGTAAGCCCAATACTTATTCTATCGGTCTCTTTTGCCGAACCGCTAAGTAACGGGGACATAAACACACCAGATCGGTTGTCAAGCAATGCTAGGGGGACAAACACAGACACACAAACACACACACGCATATATATATATACATATATATGACGGGCTTCTTTCAGTTTCCGTCTACCAAATCCACTCACAAGGCTTTGGTCGGCCCGAGGCTATAGTAGAAGACACTTGCCCAAGGTCCACGCAGTGGGACTGAACCCGGAACCATGTGGTTGGTAAACAAGCTATTTACCACACAGCCACAGCCATATATATACATATATGCCAAAAGTTTTTTTATCTCGTCTGCTCTTTTTAATGTCGTCTGCTCATACTCTCAAAATTTTCCATACACTCTCACTGCCTTTCCTTCCCAATTACTTTGTTTTTTCATCTTCCACTGTCATCGTAAACTGGTTTCTGTTTGACAAAATAACAAGAGTTTATATTTCTAATCATACGCTGTAATTCTCTGGTCCTGAAGTGGAACAGCAAATTTTGCTAAAAGAGATTTATGAAAAGTTTTAATCATAAAGCGCTTCGTCTAAGCTCTTATCTGTTATATTTGCAGCTTGCAGTACCCGTAGAAATTCCCATGTAATCCTGCCATAGATGCAAGTTTATAGAAAACCATAAAAATATATTATTTCTTTTCAAATTATATATTTTTTTACAGCATTTTGTTGCTTAGGTGCTATTAAAGTCCACAGAGATAGTACTGAAGGCACCGGCTTAAGAGACATCGCCTCGTAAAGCTGTAATTCTTTATATATCTCCCCAAACACGTGGTTTCGTGGACAGACCCACTGCGTGGCACCTTGGGCAAGTATTTTCTGTTATAGCCTTGAGCCGACCAAAGCCTCGTGAGTGGATTTGGTAGACAGAAACTGAAAGAAGCCCATCATATTTATATGTATATATATATATATATGTACATATTTATTTTATAGAAGGAGCTTCTACAGGACTAGAACTGTTTCATTCAAATGAAATCATCAGGAAGCTCATTTACTCTGCTATGTATTGAGTACCTTATTTACTGTGGTTAACCCCGACTCAACCCGGGATCTACATATATATGTACATATATATATGTACATGTTCTCCCCAAAAGAAGAAACGTCGTCAAAACTCCAGTGGGGCAGATTTAGCTATGAAACCTGACCACGATAAACAGTCTCCTGTTGACGCAGAGTCACCCTTGATTTCTTCCCTGGAGACGTCCAAACCGAAGGGAACAAAATCGAAGCGGCCAAAGAAGGCGAAGGAACCGGCGGTCGTTTCTGCACATGATCGTTCATGTGCGGATTCTTCCTCATCTGCCTTTTCGGTCCCGGAGGTTCCCCAACCTAATTTGAGGAGCGTAGACTCAAACCCACCTGAGGACCGTTGTTCTCCCCAAAGAAGAAACGTAGTCAAAACTCCAGTGGGGCAGATTTAGCTATGAAACCTGATCACGAAAAATCTGTTTGGATTCTCCCTCACTTGTCCTTCCCATTAATGCCATTGCTCAACCAATTCTGAACGATCTCGATGTGAGTTCATCTGGGGAGTGGTGCTCCCCCAAACAGAAGAAGAGGCAGTGCAGTTCCAAACCAGGCGGGAAAATTATGACCACTAAACCCATTCCGATCGACCCCGCAGGCCGACATAAGTCCGATGGCTATGAAACCACCCTTTCGAAATCTTCCAATGAAGAATCGAATACCGCAGCTCATAGTAGAGAACATTTTGCCCACTCAAGATCAGCAATAATTTATGGTAAAGCTGAATCCACCTGTGATACAGGCATAAACCGCCTAAAAGATGACATTAATTTTGTTTCCATTTTAGTTGGAAAATTGTTCTCTGTGAACGAAAATGTCAGTGTCCATAAGGTCGCTCGGCTAGGAAGATTCCAAGCGAACCAACCTCAGATACTAGACCACGCCCAATAAGGGTAATCTTCTCCTCCGATCGGGAGGCTTCAGTCTTTCTGAACAGAGCTCAGACGCATGCCTGGAGGACCCCAATATGGGTTTCGCGAGGAATACTCACTAAGAGAGAGAATTCGCGGAGAAACCTGATATCCGAACTAAAGATGAGGAAACAAAGGGGAGAGAAGGTTTACGAATCCAAGATGGACAGATAATCAAGTCCTACTCTGGTCCCATGCTGTAGTGCTGACAGGGAAAGTGATGTGAGGGCAAATCGAAGTGAAGTCGATACCCCCGCCCCCGTCACGTGCTATCTCTGATACCCCTTATTCTGCTTGTTTCCCAACTCCCGCCCCTCAGACTTCACAGCTCAGCATCGTCTACACCAACTCGTGCTCCTTATTCCCAAAGTTCATTGAACTATTTACACTGGCCATACGTGACTCCCCTGATGTGATAGCTATCACCGAGACTTGGCTGACTCCAGCAGTAAAGGACTCAGAAATCCACCTGCAGGGCTACGTCCTTTTCAGATGTGACAGAGGGAAAAGGCGAGGTGGAGGTGTTGCTGTGTATGTTAAGTCTGAGCACAAACCGTCCAGCGGTATTCTAACCACTAATGCTCAACCTACAACAAAATTCGATGGCCGTCTATTGCAAGCTGAGCCTATCTATCTGAGTTTTGCCTGCCCGTGTTGGCTGTCTACAGGCCGCCTCTTGCGACCCCAGGACGATGCTCATCTACTCGAAGCGATAAGATTCGTTTCAGCTTCGCATGACTGTTTGGTACTAGGAGACTTCAACGCTCCCACGATCGATTGCCCGCATCAATTTGTACAACATCTTCCCGTTTCGGCCAGGCCCTTCTTTGACGTGGATGAAGATTGTTTTCTATCGCAACCTGTTGAATATCCGACAAGGCATCGGTCTGGGCAGCAGCCATCTATGCTAGATCTGGTATTCTCCGCTATCCAAGATCAGTGTCAGACGTATCTGTGTGCGCCCCTCTTGCCAAGAGTGATCATGCGGTCCTGAAGTTCGTCATGCACACAACTTTTCTACGCCCCACGACTACTTCGCTGCGCACGTAGAGTCTTCTCTGCAATTAATCTTGAAATTCTAACCGAGGCTTCCGCGCTTCTGGACTGGCGATCCCTGATGACGTTGTCCTCTGTTGACGAACTATGGTCATCCCTCAAAGCATATGTAATCTGTTTGACTGACCAGGCAGTTCCCGTTGGGCTTCCCAAGAAGAAGAAACACAAGCCCTGGGTGACGAAGAAGGTTAAACGAGAACGTCGACTCAGAGATATTGCTTGGGCTGAATTCAAAAATCTGGATTCGACTGCAGCTTTTGAGGTGTACAAAACTCAACGAGACCGAGCCGTGAAAATTGAAAAGAAAGAACGCTTCAGTTATGAATACAAAATCGCGGCAAATGCCAGTAGCAATCCAAAACCTTCTTTGCCCATGTCCAGCGGATTCCCGCTTGAAAAACAACCAGATTGCAACGTTGGTTGTAAGACTCAACAGGCGTATCGATTGAGGACCCTTATCAACAGAGTCAATTATTTGCCGAGGTTTTTCAACTATTTTCAAACAAGATGATGGTCGTGAACCCCCGCCATTTGATAGATCGGTACCTCTCCAATGCTTCGATTGGTCATCACGCGGGACGAAGTCAAACGTGTTATTCAAGGCCTCGATGTCAACAAGGGTCGGCCCTGACGGCATACACCCACGGGTTATCAAAGCGTTGGCTCTGGTCATCTGCGAGCCCTTAACACGACTATTCAATATGTCATTGGCGACGGGTGTTATAACCTGCAGATGGAAACAGCGATAATCTGCTGCCCAATTTTCAAGAAAGGGAGCCGCGAAGACCCGCTTAACTACCGACGGTTCCCTACAAATCAATAATCAGCAGATGTTCGAAACATCTCTTAAGAAAAGTATGATGCTTCACCTCCTAAACACAGCCTCTATCTCTGATTCCAACACGGCTTCGTGCCGAAGAGATCATGCTTGACCAACTTACTAGTAATGGAAGAATTGGTGACGCGCATCCTCGATGATAGTGATGCTGTTGACATCGTTTTATTGGACTTTGCCAAAGCTTTTGACTCGGTAAACCACCGCCTATTACTTGTCAAGCTTCAAGCATATAGTTTCCATCCGGATATTATACGATGGGTTGGTGCCTTTCTCTCAGATCGCTCCTTCCAAGTCCAAGTTAATGGTTCGCGGTCCGACGTCTCCAGTGCGAGCAGTGGCGTGCCTCAAGGTTCTGTGCTTGGGCCCTTGTTGTTCTTAGTCTTCATAAATGACTTGCCCGACGACCTCACGCAACACACCCTTCTATTTGCCGACGATATCAAACTGGTCGCTCCTCGCGGTAATATAGAGGATCTTCGTCGATGCCTCCACCAAATTTGATTATTGAATTTGGAAGTGGTCTAACGATTGGGACCTGTGTCTGAACGTGTCAAAGTGCTGTCATCTGCCTGTCGGCTCTACTCCTGCAACTCAACTTGATTTCGAGCCGGGTCGTCTGCTGCTGGAGAGGACCGATCAGGTAAAGGGCCTGGGTATCTTGGTGGATTCCTCCTTTTCGCCTTCGGCCCAGTGCGTCCATGCTGCCAACAAAGCACGCGGATTCTGTTCTTGATTCGACGGTCATTCGGAATGCTCACAGCAGCCATATTCCTACCACTATGTCACGCTGGTGAGACCCATATTGGAGTATGGGATTCAAGCCTCTTTCCTTAAAGACATACAGCATCTCGAAAGAGTCCAGAAGCTGTACCCCCGCATGGTTCATGATCTCAAAAATTTGTCCTACGAAGAAAGGCTGAGGACGCTCGACCTTTATTCTCTTGAAAAACGCGCGCCGCCGTGGTGATCTCATTCTCATCTCGCCCACAACATCATAAGCGGAAAATGTGAACCTCTCGAAAGAGGCTGTTCTTCACTCCGCTCCAGAGCGTCGGCTGCGGGGTCATTCGAAAAGCTCTACCTGCGACGATTTCATCTCAATCGAAGGAGAAAGCTTTCTCCGTCCGGGTTGCGGATCCGTGGAACAAGCTGCCAGACGAGATGGTGAAGATGCCGACGACCGCTTTGTTCAATCAGCCTCCCTGGACCTCAAGTGGCCTGAACTCTTTACATGAACACCACCCTGTACTTAACTCCATGTCCCCCTACATGGCCTTGCTATTTGCTTTTGAGCCAAATTAACTAACTACTAACTAACATATATATATATTATATATATATATATATATATATATATATATAATATAATATATATATATATATATATGTGTGTGTGTGTGTGTGTAATAATGCCCTCTATACAATATAGATATAATTAATTTGTTCAAAAGAAAAAATTATTTTCGAATTCTTTTCTTTTATGAGGTTTTCAGCGAGCTACCGCGATAATTTCTTGTTAAGATCCCTTATTAAGAGATTATCCTTAATGTTAAACTTATTCCGAAATACTTTTCATTACCCGACATGCAGTTCGTAAAAAGCCCGCCATTTTACCGGATATATGATTTATAAAACATTCCATGTGCTTGGCCGGAGTGAGCATTGTCTGTTCGTCTTCGCTACGTAAGGTTGTAGTTTATTTATGATGTGTTCAGAACAGTTCTGCTGACGATCATTAGACGTAAGTTGAATGTGAAATCACGGTGATACAGAACTAAATTCATTTTTTAAATGTCTTGCTTGAAAAACTGCATTTGGGTATGATAGTATAATTTTGGTAGTAAGGACTTTGTCGTCCCTCCTAGTGTGAGGCATTTATGGTAATAATGCCCTCTATACAATATAGATATAATTAATTTGTTCAAAAGAAAAAAAGATTTTCGAATTCTTTTCTTTTATGAGGTTTTCACGCTAGCTACCCGATAATTTCTTGTTAAGATCCCTTATTAAGAGATTATCCTTATTGTTAAACTTATATATATATATAATATATATATATATATATATATATATATATATATAATATATATATATATATTATATTAAATTAGAGATTAAACCACTATATTGGCAAATCAAACAATGAAAAAACTTAAGCCAATACATAAAATTATTAATTTATATTATTTTAAATATATATCAAAAGTATTAAAAGTTAAATAAAAGATAATGAATAAACACTACGATCGTTTCATGGCTGTCCAATTCGTAATAATTCGAGTTATGGTTACAGTCAATCTTCAGGTAATTGAAATATCTAAAATATAATCAGAAATATTTAAACAATAGTGGTTTTATCTCTAATTTAATATGATATATATTTTACTATAAAATTGGATGCAATCCTAAATCTGATTTTTCCCTGTAAGTTTGGATTTATTCCCTAATATTTTATTATATTATATATATATATATATATAAATATATATATATATATATATATATATATATGTATATATATATATATATATATTATGTACGCATGTACCTATGTATGTATTTATGTATGTATGTATGTATGTATGTATGTATGTATGTATGTATGTATGTATGTATGTACGAGGGTGGGTCAAAAAGTAATGCCACTTTGTTTAGGACAGGTATAATTACCAATACAGGAACATGTATCGTACGTCAAAATGAAGCTGATCCTCTGTGGATCACATCATCCTACTTCCTAACATAGTCACCGTTTCTCTCAATAGCAATGTTCCACCTTCGAATGAGAACATGTATCTCAGCCCCGAAAACATAAACACGCCAACATCGGTTGTCAATCAAAGGTGGGTGGACAAACACAGAGACAAACACGCACACATCAATATATATACATATATAAACATATATATATATATATATATATATATATATATATAATATATATATATATATATATATATATAATTATAATTAAGGTTTAATTGCAACAAGTTGCTCAAAACCACATACCGAAAATATTAGGAATAGCAGCCAAAATGATCACTATTTCCTCTACTAATAAAAAGTCTCCACAAACAAACACAGAGACTTTTTATTAGTAGAGGAAATAGTGATCATTTTGGCTGCTATTTCTAATATTTTCGTATGTGGTTTTGAGCAACTTGTTGCAATTAACCTTAATTATAATTATTATAACCCTTATCAAATATGGTCTTTTCTATACCGATAAATCTACTAGTGATATTTATTAATTTTATTAAATTAATTATATTCCACCCTTTTTTTTGCATATATATAATATTATATATATATATTATATATATTATATATTATATATATATATTATACATGACGGGCTTCTTTCAGTTTCTGTCTACCAAATCCACTCACAAGGCTTTCGTTGGCACGACTCGTATAACAGAAGACACTTGGACATGGTGCCACGCAGGGGGAATCAACTCGAAACCATGCGGTTGGGAAGCAAGCTTCTTACCACGCAGCCACGTTATAGATATGTAGTGTGCATGTATGTATGTATATACATATACATATATACGTACACACAGGGCTAAACGTATATATATATATATATATGTGAAGACACACAGATACATATATATTAAGCATAAACACACACATACACACAAACACACACATATACATATAAATATATGTCTGTATTTATGTGTGTACATATATATATATGCATATGTATATATACATATATATGCATATATATACACATATATATATATTCATATATACACATATATATATATTTAAGTATATATATATATATATATATATATACAATTAAGGGCTCCTAAATAAAGATGCCGAGTGCTGGGAACACAAAAAGGGGATGAATTTATCGAGAGTGAAAATCAAAAACATTTACCGATAACTTTAACAACTCGTACCGCGGTTTCTGCTTCTTTCTAGCAAAACACAGAATATGTTTGCTAAGGCTAGCTTCATCAGCGAGTCGCCTGAATTTAATCGAGGTCTGCAGCGATGTGGGGCTATATGTTAAACCCGACTACTAGCAGATCTTAACTTTTCAAATCTCTGCGCAGACGCAAATTTACACGGGCATGCCGGGAAGAATTTACGAATAAATTCATCATGTAGTATGCGAATATAAACAAGAAGGGTAGTAATATTATTTACTACCAGGTGCCCAGCACAAAAGACGAATTAGTCATGAGACAAAAATATTATTCATATAGAAAAATATTATTCATGTGGTTATACAATTAAGGGCTCCTAAATAAAGATGCCGAGTGCTGGGAACACAAAAAGGGGATGAATTTATCGAGTTGATTTTCACTCTCGATAAATTCATCCCCTTTTTGTGTTCCCAGCACTCGGCATCTTATTTAGGAGCCCTTAATTGTATAACCACATGAATAATATTTTTCTATATGAATAATATTTTTGTCTCATGACTAATTCGTCTTTTGTGCTGGGCACCTGGTAGTAAATAATATTACTACCCTTCTTGTTTATATATATATATATATATATATATATATATATATATATATGTATATATATATAAACGGCAGTTTGTCTGTGTGTGTTTCTGTGTGTCTGTCAGGTTGTACCCCACCCTGACCACGGCTTTCAACCGATTCTGATGAAACTTGACACACACATAGCCCAATGTCATAATTCAAAACTAACGCAGCGAAAATTTTGGAAAGTTCCCCCAGTTCTGAAAAAAATCGATAAATTCAACATGGGGTCGAGAATCAGAAACACAAACCACATACTGTCTAGGAGACGCAACTCGACCTTTTTAACTAAAAAAAATTTACCATCATTTTTTTTCCATTTTTTGGCTATAACTCTCTAAAAATGCTTTATAGTTATTTCCCTTACAAACCCGAGCAATGCCGGGCGTATACTGCTAGTATATATATATATATATATATATATATATATATATATATATATTTGTTCTGCTTCGATCTTAATCGTATATGATGTGGTTTTGATAAACCAATACACTAACGATAATCGACCGCAGGCCGTATTTTCCATATAAAAACAATATTAAAAAATAATAATAGGTTTTCCTTATAAAATTCACCACCGGTTTCGTTTGTCAAATTTTTTTTTTTTTTAGTTTCTTATGTCCTAATCCTGCTCTATACAAATACATACATAAGAAATTTGTTGCTTAAATACACCCGAAAGGTACATACACATACATACAACCGGCTACTCGGGTCTCTCACATATACAAACAGCGACAGACACACACTTACGAATGCATATATTTAGATTTATATACAGGAGTGGCTGTGTGGTAAGTAGCTTGCTTACCAACCACATGGTTCCGGGTTCAGTCCCACTGCGTGGCATCTTGGGCAAGTGTCTTCTGCTATAGCCCCGGGCTGACCAATGCCTTGTGAGTGGATTTGGTAGACGGAAACTGAAAGAAGCCCGTCGTATATATGTATATATATATAAGTGTGTGTGTATATGTTTGTGTGTCTGTGTTTGTCCCCCTAGCATTGCTTGACAACCGATGCTGGTGTGTTTACGTCCCCGTCACTTAGCGGTTCGGCAAAACAGACCGATAGAATAAGTACTGGGCTTACAAAGAATAAGTCCCGGGCTCGATTTGCTCGACTAAAGGCGATGCTCCAACATGCCCGCAGTCAAATGACTGAAACAAGTAAAAGAGTAAAAGAGTATATATACACATATATGTGTGTATGTGTGTGCGTGTGTTGTGTGCGTTTGTGCGTGTGTGTGTGTATGTGTGTGTGTAGGCGCAGGAGTGACTGTGTGGCAAGTAGCTTGTTTACCAACCACATGGTCCGGGTTCAGCTCCACTGCGTGGCACCTCAGGTCGACCAAAGCCTTGTGAGTGAATTTGGTAGACGGAAACTGGAAGAAGCCTGCCGTATATATATATATATATATATATAGAGAGAGAGAGAGAGAGAGAGAGAGAGATATGTATATATATACATGTCTGTATGAGTGTGTTTGTCACCCCACCATCGCTTGACAACCGATGCTTGTGTGTTTATGTCCCCGTAACCTAGCGGTTCGGCAAAAGAGACCGATAGAATAAGTACTAGGCTTACAAAGAATAAGTCCTGGAGTCGATTTGCTCGACTAGAGGCGGTGCTCCAGCATGGCCTCAGTCAACTGACTGAAACAAATAAAAGAATAAAAGAATATATAATAGGCGCAGGAGTGGCTGTGTGGTAAGTAGCCTGCTAACCAACAACATGGTTTCGGGTTCAGTCCCACTGCGTGGCACCTTCGGCAAGTGTCTTCTGCTATAGCCCCGGGCCGACCAATGCCTTGTGAGTGGATTTGGTAGACGGAAACTGAAAGAAGCCCGTCGTATATATGTATTTATATATATATGTATGCGTGTGTGTGTTTGTGTGTCTGTGTTTGTCCCCCTAGCATTGCTTGACAACCGATGCTGGTGTGTTTACGTCCCCGTCACTTAGCGGTTCGGCAAAAGAGACCGATAGAATAAGTACTGGGCTTACAAAAGAATAAGTCCCGGGGTCGAGTTGCACGATTAAAGGCGGTGCTCCAGCATGGCCGCAGTCAAATGACTGAAACAAGTAAAAGTAAGAAGTAAAGTATATATATATATATATATATATATACATACGCAGTGTTAAGAAGTTTGCCTCACAACCACATGGTTCTGGGTTCAGTCCCTTTGTGAGGTACCTTGGACAAGTGCCTTCCACTACCGTTCTTGTGAGTAGATTCGGTTAGCAGAAACTGAAAGAAGACTCGTCCGTTGATGAAGAGCGCAGCTATCTGCGTGACAAAAAAATAAAGGCGGCGAGCTGGCAGAAGCGGTATTTCCTCTGCCGCTACGTTCTGAGTTCAAATTCCGCCGAGGTCGACTTTGCCTTTCATCCTTTCGGGGTTAATTAAATACGTACCAGTTACGCACTGGGGTCGATATAATCGACTTTAATCGTTTGTCTGTCCTTGTTTGTCCCCTCTGTGTGTAGCCCCTTGTGGGTAGTAAAGAAATAGGTATTTCGTCTGCCGCTATGTTCTGAGTTCAAATTCCGCCGAGGTCGACTTTGGATTTCATCCTTTCGGGGTTAATTAAATAAGTACCAGTTACGCTCTGGGGTCGATATAATCAACTTAATCTGTTTGTCTGTCCTTGTTTGTCCCCTCGTGTTTAACCCCTTGTGGGTAGTAAAGAAATAGGTATTTCGTCTGCCGTTACGTTCTGAGTTCAAATTCCGCCGAGGTCGACTTTGCCTTTCATCCTTCCGGGGTTAATTAAATAAGTACCAGTTACGCACTGGGATCTATATACTAGACTTAATCCCTTTGGCTGTCCTTGTTTGTTCCCTCTGTGTGTAACCCCTTGTGGGCAATAAAGGAATAAGAAACTGAAAGAAGTCTTGATAACCGGTATTGGGTTTTTGCGTCTCCGTAACCTAACGGTTTAGCAAAAAGACACCGATAGAATATGTGCCAGACTTTAAAAAAATAAGTCCTGGGGTTGATTTGTGCTTCTAAAAATCATCAAGGTGGTGCCCCAGCAATGCCGCGGTCTATTGACTGCAATAGTAAAAAAACAATAAAAGATAAATTATAAAGCTGTATTCAGGCTCCGGGCTGAAATAATATGTAGCGAGTGATTGATTATGGAAATTACCAAAAACAAAAAAAAAAGGGGATCGCTGGTCCTGCTAAAGATAGCATCAAGATTTCCTTCAAATTACACCCTACTGTCTTGAAAATAGAGGATCTCATTCAGTAATGTGATCCTGGATACATTATGACAATACGGTCGAGGCTGGGTTACCTTTAATCGTGGATTTACCCAGTTAGGCTCGATGTGGCACAAGCTAGAACAACACGAAGTCGAATCCACCACTGCAAGTTTACTAAACATATATTCAGTACGTTGTTGAATTCAGGCGCTGAGCTGAGATATATAATATCTGGCGATCGCATGATTAAGAAACGCTGCCAAATGGAAATAAAGAAATTAAATATAAAAGGCATGCAGGCAATCAACGAAGGAGACAGAGAAAACCATTTGTTTCAAAATGAAATTATCTAAAATGGTTTATTGACAAATTCAATTTTAGTTTCCACCATATTGAGCTGTAATTCAGTTAGGTGGCCTAAACTAGCGATGAAATGTTTCCGTTGTAAATTTACGGTGAGAAGACGGGGTAGAAACGATAGGACGTTAGATAGAATGCCTTATTGTATTTGGTTGACTTTATATATTTTCTCAATTCAGATTCTGTATTGGTGGATCTTAGCTTTCATCGTTCCGGAATTGATAAAATATCGACCAGTCAAGTATAGAGATCGATATAATAGACTCTAAAATTTACGGTTAGTATCTAAGCAATATAATTCTTTATTGTCCACGAGGGGCTAAACATATAGGGGACAAACCAGGACAGGCAAGCGGATTAAGTCGATTATATCGACCCTAGTGCGTAACTGGTACTTATTTAATCGACCCCGAAAGGATTAAAGGCAAAGTCGACCTCGACGGAATTTGAACTCAGAACGAAGCAGCAGACGAAATACCTATTTCTTTACTACCCACAAGGGACTAAATACAGAGAGGACAAACAAGGACAGACAAACGGATTAAGTCGATTACATCGACCCAGTGCGTAACTAGAACTTATTTAATCGATCCCGAAAGGATAAAAGGCAAAGTCGACCTCGGTGGAATTTGAACTCAGAACGTAACGGCAGAGGAAATATTTCTTTATTAACTACCCACAAGGGGCTAAATACAGAGAGGACAAACAAGGACAGACAAACGGATTAAGTCGATTATATCGACCCAGTGCGTAACTGGTACTTATTTAATCGACCCCGAAAGGATTAAAGGCAAAGTCGACCTCGGCGGAATTTGAACTCAGAACGTAGCGGCAGACTAAATACCGCTAAGCATTTCGCCCGGCGTGCTAACGATTCTGCCAGCTCGCTGCCTTAGTATCCCAGCAATATGCCACATCAAATGATTTAGGCTAGAAAAAGAGTACAAGAATGTATGCGGCTACAAGCGAAAGGGTCGACTGGTCCCTGGAATTTGGGCTCTCAGCGTGTTATGTTAAGGCGTCTAGATTGCATAGTTCAAGTTGTGACATCGTTTTTGATAACACGGTTTACAGCAGGAAATAAAGGTTTAATTCCCGTAAGTAAGTTGGAAATTATGCTGTAGTCAGGTAAAAGCAGTCCTGACAAGTATAATTCTGGACAGACGCCAAAGCGTATAGAGAGACGCAGCAAAAGGATGAAATATATCGTATCTAAAAACCATAGAACTTCGGCGAAAAAGTGACGGCAGAGCTAAACACCACTACCCTGCTGACCCTGTGTCAAAACAAAAACCATTACTCTCTCTCTCTCTCTCTCTCTCTCTCTCTCTCTCTCTCTCTCTCTCTCTCTCTCTCTCTCTCTTTTACTCTTTTACTTGTTTCAGTCATTTCTCTGCGGCCATGCTGGAGCATGCCTTTAGTCGAACAAATCGACCCCGGGACTTATTCTTTCTAAGCCCAGTACTTATTCTATCGCTCTCTTTTGCCGAACCGCTAAGTGACGGCGACGTAAACACACCAGCAGGTTGTCAAGCAATGCTAGGGGGAACAAAAACCACAGACACCAACACACACACTTATATATATATTTACATGCATATATACGACGGTTGCTTCTTTCTTCCGTCTACCAAATCCACTCACAAGGCTTTGGTCGGCCCGAGGCTATAGTAGAAGATACTTGCCTCAGGTGCCACACAGTGGAAGCGAACCCGGAACCATGTGGTTGGTAAGCAAGCTACTTACCACATAGCCACTCCTTAGTAATCTCCGTAAAGATGGTTACTATGTGAGAGCTACACCTACTAAATCTCTCCTATCTCCATCGACGCTGATAAGCAGAGAAATGGTATCTAGGCAATCAGATATGGTCGATGGCTTAATGGAGCAATATCGTATTCTCTTACGAATCATAATTCACCGTTTTTCCTCGCTTCGAGGCGTAAAAACATTGTTTCCGTACGATAAACCGATTT
>NW_021833740.1:0-5000 GCF_006345805.1 Octopus sinensis
ACATGGATACATAATACAGCTATAAAACATCAAAAAACAAAGGGATGTCTACTTAAATAGAAGCATAACAGATACTGTCAAGCTGAATATATTCATAATCCCCATATATTTTCACATAAATATATTCTTATAACGTTATACTTACAGAATGATATGTATCAATTACGTACATACAAATACAGATAAGAATCTTTGCTGGCAATAGGAAAAAATATATTTGGCTTACAAACATGTAACGTTATATATTCACATACACAGACACATAGACACACGTATGAGACTGAATGAGAAAGAGAGAAAGAGAGAGAGAGAGAGAGAGAGAGAGAGAGGGGGTTAATAGAAAGAGGGAATGAAAGAGAGAAAGAGGATGGTAAGTGCACGTGCCAGTTCAGTGTGAATGAAAACTAATTTTGAGTATTACGACATTCAATGAATTTTTATATTTTTTTACAGAATCCTGTATCTGTATATGTGTGTGTGTGTGTGTGTGTTTGTGTGTGTGTATGTGTATGTGTGTGTGTGTGTTTGTGTGTGTTTGTGTGTGTGTGTATGTGTCTGTGCGTTTGTGCCTGGGTGCGTTGATATTTTTGTGTGTTGCAATGTGTGTATGTATTCTTATATTCTGTTACTTGTTCGAATCATTTGACTGCGGCCATGCTGTGTCTCGCCTTTGGTTGAGCAAATCGACCCAGGACTTATCCTTTGTAAGCCTAGTACTTATCTATCGACTCTTTTGCCGAACCGCTAAATTCTTACATTCTGATTTGTGCTATGTATATATATATATATAGGGGAATGTACTCGCATAGCAAGTAATTTGATGAGTATACATATATATATATATATAGTATATATATTATATATATCTACTATATATATATATATATATATATATATAGAATATATATATATATATTAAATAGTATATATATGTGGAGCACATGATCTAGTGGTTAGAGCAGCGGACTCGCGGTCGAGGGATCGTGGGTTCGTATCTCAGACCGGGCGATGCGAGTGTTTATGAGCGAAAAAACCTAAGCTCCACGCGGCTCCGGCAGAAGAAGGTAATGGCGAACTTCTGCTGACTCTTTCGCCACAACTTTCTCTCACTCTTTCCTCCTGCATCTTGCAGCTCACCTGCGACGGACCGGCGTCCCGTCGAGGTGGGGAACCTATACGCGAAAGAAACCGAGAAACCGGCCCTTGTGAACCAGGCATGGCTTGAGAAGGAACACATATATATATATATATGTTTATGGATGTCTGTTTGTCTTTCACCATCTCAATGTTCCTTGCACTGTATATCCAGATATACTGGTGCGCATATGATCTGATCCTCTATGATTAAACGTTAACTTTTTCAATGACTGAACTACGACAAAACTGGGATAAATCCTCGATATATACTTTTCGTAGGTCTCGGCACTTCAGGTATGTTAAAGTTAGGTCGCTTTCGGCCTTGCTCCCTTAATATAATTATATACCTATGTATATTATTATTTATTAAATGTATAAATTACCTATAAATCTTTATAGCATGCTGACTACCTGATAAAAATCATCAACGTAATTTTTATCCTTATATTCTATACTAGCAGTATCGCCCGGCATTTCCCGGGTTTGTTTCGACCCTTTAGAATTGAAATTTTTGAAAAGTAAAAATTGTGCATTATGTAGCTTGTTATTCTCCTTAAGTGAACATTTTTCTGGTTGAAATACACCGAAAAATGACGACACAGCAGTCAAAAAATCGTACAAAATAGGGATTTTCATAGAAAAAAAAAAGCACCTTTTTGATGTAAATAATATTTGGTGTTAACATGGTCCGATTTGAATTTTTTCTTCTACGAAAGGAAGAGCGAGCCTTCTTCTATCATACTCTCAATTTTTGTCAACTTGCGCCGCAGGGTCTCGGAGAAGATAGTGTTAGTTGAAGGCTATCAAACCTGCCATACACAGACAACTTCAGCTTTATATATAGATATATAAATGGCGTACAGGAATAGGCGTTTGGAATCTGGCAGATACCTTAGTACTCTAGGGTTCTGGCCAACGTCTTCGTGTCATAGGAAAATATAAAAATGTTCATCACAAACAATTTCATGGTAATTTGCACAATAATTAAATATTGAGTTCGCTTTCTTGGATTTTGTACAGAATACAGAGTATTTACTTAATACATCATAGAAACAATAAAAAATTACATATCTTCAAAATTTGTTCATAAAAGTATTATTCTCAACGAATTCATTGATGTGAATTTAATAATTATATATTCTAGTGAAGTAGTTTGAAGATGTATATAATTCTCTAGTCTTCTTTATGATACACTCACACACACACTCCCCACCCACGAACCTATATATATATATATATATATATATATATATAGATAGATAGATAGATAGATAGATAGATGATGATAGTAGATGATAGATAGATAGAAGATAGGTAGGTAGGTAGGTAGGTAGATAGATAGATAGATAGATAGATAGATAGGTAGGTAGGTAGGTAGGTAGGTAGGTAGGTAGGTAGGTGTTAGATAGATAGATATATAGATGACAGACAGACAGACAGACAGACAGACAGATAGATAGATAGATAGATATAGATAGATAGATAGATAGATATAGATAGATAGATAGATAGATAGATAGATAGATAGATAGATGAGTGTGTATGTCTGTATACATGTATTACATGCAAATATACAATTTTACAATGTCATTTATTTCATTTGCTGATGGTTCTCATAATATCCATTTCGAATTATTCTGCCAGCATCTCTCTTTCCTGCATTGTGCTGCGTATCATTGAGGATACATTTGGATGTTTCCCCAGGCTCAATACATAACACGATAGATCTCCACTGTTAAACCTTCTTAACCTACAAATGACAAATGATTTGCTGTTTTGGATCAGAACCGGAAGTGCTCCACTTAATATAAAGCGGCGGTGGGATAAGGTGATGAGCTGGCAGAATCGTTAGCCGGACAATATGCTTATCGGTATTTCGTCTGCCGTTGCGTTCTGAGTTCAAATTCCGCCGAGGTCGACTTTGCCTTTCATCTTTTCGGGGTCGATTAAATAAGTACCAGTTACGCACTGCGGTCGATATAATCGACTTAATCCGTTTGTCTGTCCTTGTTTATCCTATCTATGTTTAGCCCCTTGTGGGTAGTAAAGAAATAGGTATTTCGTCTGCCGCTACTTTCTGAGTTCAAATTCTCCCGAGGTCGACTTTGCCTTTCATCCTTTCGGGGTCGGTAAATTAAGTATCAGTTACGCTCTGGGGTCGATGTAATCGACTTAATCCGTTTGTCTGTCCTCGTTTGTCCCTTCTGTGCTTAACCCCTTGTGGGCAATAAAGAAATAATCGTTAGCCGGACAAAATGCTTAGCGGTATTTCTCTTGTCCTCATGTTCTGATTTCAAATCACACCAACGTCGACTTCGCCTTTCATCTTTTCGGGTTCGATAAAGAAAACTATAAGATAAACAATGGAATCGACCTAATCGACGTATTACCTCCCCTGAAATTAAAGGCATTGCTTCATAAGTTGAAACCAGTAAAAAGCGGTAAAAAGCAAAAAAAGAAGTTTCTAAATCTTCTGTTTGCTCTAAGCTAAAACGTTTGCTGCACGGCATGGAGTACTCTCAGTTTTAGTAACCGTGGCTCTACTATGGATGCTTAGATGACGTATGTAAAAGGAACAACACTCAGAATCAAAACAACCAAGGCATTGTTAAGTAGCAGCAATGCTGCATAGCAAAGCGTTGGCATCATATATATGAGGAAGCACTCTGTCGGTTACGACGACGAGGGTTCCGGTTGATCCGATCAACGGAACAGCCTGCTCGTGAAATTAAACGTGTAAGTGGCTGAGCACTCCACGACACGTGTACCCTTAACGTAGTTCTCGGGAATATTCAGCGTGACAACAAGAGTGACAAGCCGGCCCTTTGAAATTCAGGTACAACAGAAACAGGAAGTAAAGTGAGAGAAAGTTGTGGTGAAAGTAGCAGTAGGGATCACCACCATCCCCTTGCCGGAGCCTCGTGGGGGCTTTAGGTGTTTTTCCTCTCATAAACACTCACATCACAGGACGCCGGTCTGGGAATCGAACCGCGATCCTACGACCGGAGTCCGCTGCCTAACCACTGGGCCATTGCGCCTCCACCATCATCTATATACTCTTTCTCTTTACTCTTTTACTTGTTTCAGTCATTGGAGGACTGCGGCCATGCTGGAGCAACCGCCTTTTAGTCGAGCAAATCGACCCCGGACTTATTCTTTGTAAGCCCATACTTATTCTATCGGTCTCTTTTGCCGAACCGCTAAGTGACGGGGAGGTAAACACACCAGCATTGGTTGTCAAGCAATGCTAGGGGGACAAACACAGATACACAAACACACACACACACACATATATGTATATATATATATATATATATTATATATACTATAATACGACGGACTTCTTTCAGTTTCCGTCTACAAAATCCACTCACAAGGCATTGGTCGGCCCGGGGCTATAGCAGAAGACACTTGCCCAAGATGCCACGCAGTGAGACTGAACCCGGAACCATGTGGTTGGTTAGCAAGCTACTTACCACACAGCCACTCCTGCGCCTATATATATATATATATATATATTAACGGAAGCCGAAATCCTTATGACCAGAAGCCGACACACTAACGATCAAAGTAACCATCTGCGACAGCCTTTCTGTGGGGCAAACAGATTTGGTGAACCTGAAGTCGATAAAGCTGCCAACCAAGATTCTGTCCGTCTACGTTTTGCACTTAAGATCCGATGTCGTTTCAAAACCGGAAACACCGTATAGGCGCAGGAGTGGCTGTGTGGTAAGTAGCTTGCTAACCACCACATGGTTCCGAGTTCAGTACCACTGTGTGGCACCTTGGGCAAGTGTCTTCTACTATAGCCCTGGGCCGACCAAGGCCTTGTGAGTGGATTTGGTAGACGGAAACTGAAAGAA
>NW_021833740.1:10000-17500 GCF_006345805.1 Octopus sinensis
ATATATATATATGTATGTATGTATGTATGTATAGTATATGTATTCTTTTATTCTTACTTGTTTCAGTCATTTCACTGCGCCCATGCTGGAGCAACGCCTCTTAGTTGAAAAAAATCGACACCCACGACTTATGCTTTGTAAGCCTGGTACTTATTGTATCGGTCTCTTTTGTCTAAACACTAAGTTACGGGAACGTAAGCCTCCGACATTGGTTGTCAAGCGATCGTGTGCGGGGAGGACAAATACAAACACAAAGACGCACGCACACACACACACACATAGATATATACACAACAGGCTTCTTTCAGTTTCCGTCTACCAATTCCGCTCACAAGGCTTTGGTACAATATACATATATATATATATAAAACAATATATATATATATATATATATATATATATATATATATATATCTATATATATATATACACATATATATATAGATATATACATATATAGGGAAAATTCACAAAAAGCAAAAGACGAAAACATGGGGTGTAGACAACAAACAGATGTATTAGTATAACGCTCGGGAATTGAAAAAGTTTTTAACGTTTCGAGCCTACGCTCTTCCACAGAAAGAAACACAGAAGGAAACAAGGAGAGAAAGAAGGATATATATATATATATATATATATATATATTATATATATATATATACATATATATATAGATATATACATATATAGGGAAAATTCACAAAAAGCAAAAGACGAAAACATGGGGTGTAGACAACAAACAGATGTATTAGTATAACGCTCGGGAATTGAAAAAGTTTTTAACGTTTCGAGCCTACGCTCTTCCACAGAAAGAAACACAGAAGGAAACAAGGAGAGAAAGAAGGATATATATATATATATATATATATATATATATATATATAGAGAGAGAGAGAGAGAGAGAGAGAGAGATAGATAGAAAGATACATAGATAGATAGAGATATAGATATATACATGTATGTATGTATGTATGTATGTATGTATGTATGTATGTATGTATGTATGTATGTATGTATGTATGTGTATATGTATTTATAGATGTACGTTTGCATAATGTGTGTGAGAGTTTCAAAATATATAGTATGCTGTCTTAGACGTCAACTCTTGTGATGTTTGAACATACATAAAACGAAGACAATCATGGAATACGGTTACATATTAATGGAAAATAATCTTTTCTGTATCTACCATCATTCATTTACAAAATGGCATTGTCCATTAAACAACTATAAAAATGCCAAAATATGACTCTTTGATAAATGCTAAAATAATTTCAAAGTGGTTTCTTGTTGGCGAATATTGTGTGAATAGTATTCGTATCGAAATATAATTCAATTTAAAATAGTTTAGTATATTTCATTTCAGACAATGTCTTTCCTCTCTTATCCTCTCTTATTCTCTCTCTGCCTACCTATCTCCTTTCTCTTACTCTCTTTCTCTCTCTGCGCTTCTTTCTCTCCTGGTTTTCTCTGTCTCTACCTCATTCTCTCACTTCGAATTAGTATTTCTTGCATTGAAAATGTCAGCCATATATCTTACTAAAACCAATAACATTCTATTTCTTTCCACTCTGTCTCTCATTTATTTCATTTAACAATTTTCTCACCGGACAGGTTCTAAGTAGTTGTCGTGAAAAGAATGCTTCTATGTTACTTAATACGTGGAAAACTTTTAATATATATCATTTACAAAGCAATTGTATTTCATTAGTAACGTGAGCCGAAAGAGGCTGTCACGTTTCGTATTAATTGGTGAATTCACTGTAATCTGTGTGGATAATATGTCGGACTATCTGCCGAAGGTCTTTGTTCTAAATAGGCAATGCCTTATATCTATGACGAAGATATGCCGGTGTGTTTATACTCCTCAACATAACATTAGCGGTAGAAAGGGTAGATATTTATAATCGAAAACTGAAAGAGCGTCCGACACGCATTAATCCAAATGCTTAATCATAGACTGAAGTGGATCACGTAACTGACACGTGTTTCATTAATTCGTTCCAAATACTACCAAGACTGTGAACCAGAATTCTAGCTTTGAGAGTGCATTCCTATTAAGCTAGGTCCTAATTACTCAGTCATATGACCAACTCGACATGTAGCGTGTGATACACCGTGTATGTTTACATGTAATGTTGAAATAATGGACGGAGAGTGAGATAATGTAGATTACAAATATTGGATTGTCAGGTGATTCTTTATTACCCACTAGGGGCGACACAGAGGGGGACACCAAAAGACATGGGGACATAGAACATTATAATTAAAATTTATGAAAAATGAATTGTTAAGTGAAAGAAAATGATAATATGAAAGCGATACTAACGGCCCCATCCGTTAGCATCACTTACCTGTCCTTTGTTTTTCATCGTCACTTGAATGTTCTTGCCAATACGAATAAATTCCATATCCATTCTTACTCCGAATACTCATCCATATTTTCCACGAATTCATCGCTCATTCTTATATCTTTCACCTCCCAATTCTCCCTTTCACACCTCACCATAAACTCATGTATGTTCTTCTTTTCAATCACAGCATACCTAGTCTCACCAACTTCATACATTTATACTCTTCCATTAGACTTTTAACTTCTATCTGTTCAGTCATAGTACAAATGTACGGCCTGATATCGATTTCAATCTCTTGTCTGTGTGTATTATTTTTTTCTTTTGTTTGTTTTCTTGTTGGGGGGGAGCGGGTGGGTTCACTGTCTGCAGAATAGGGTGGGACTCAGAGGGTGTGGGTGGTTTTGGGGTAGATTGGTGTTCCATGTTATTTTCTTTTCCTCGTATTCTTCTCTTCCTCTTATTTCCAGCTTCCTTCCATTTCTGTGTATTCTGTTCCTCTTCTACTGTCTCCTTCTCCTCTGGTTCTGCTTCTCTCTCTGTGGTTCGGAATCCATTTCTTTCCCTGGGGGAGGGCAGAAGGCTCTTATGTGACCCCTCAGGCCACACTTGTAACAACGTGGAGCCCTGCCCTCCACCCACACTCTCATGATCACGTCTCCCAATCTGATGCTTTCCGCCAGGTCCACCAGTACCTCGTTCTCTGCCGTACGTTCAGCTCCACTGTTACGCCTCTCCAGCCCTCGGACTTAACCGAGCATGGAGAATATCCACTTTCTCCTCGTGGCCGCTGATCACAGCCGCCACAATCCACTCTGCCTCCACGTTGGTGGCACTCCCTCCACCCTTATTCGTGTAATCCTTCTGTTTAAATACGTAGGCAACAGTGTTACCTTTTCTGACTTCACCGCCTTCGCCGCCATCTTCCTCGCTGCAGATTCACTTTCAAAATGTACCACTACGGTACCATACTTGGATCCTCGAGTCAGAAAATTAATTTCCTCCTCCGATCTTCTCAGGGCCTCCTCTATCCACTCCATGGTTACAACTTCTACCCTCTTCCTTTCGTTTGCGAACACCCTGTAAATAATGGTCCTCTTATCATACCATTCTTTTCTCCTGGGTGTCGGTGCCAATTCCACCTCACCGCTTTCCTTTTTCATGTATTTCTGGTAACTTGGTAGCTTGGCCAAGTCGACCCCTTTCTCTTCCGCTTTCTTGGTTACACCGGCATAGGTATAACCCAGCTTCTCGTCCAATTTCCTTGCTGCCATTTCTAGCTCCTTCTCAGACGTAGACAAGTCTGATAAAGACTCGAAAACTCCAGCCTTTTCTTCCATCAGCTTCATTGTAATTGCCTGTTCCAGTTCCTCATCTGTCGTGGACAAGTCTGTTAGAGACTCATAGTCCATTTCCTTCTGTCTGACAGACCGAAAACGGCCGCCAAAACAGAAAAAAGTTTAACGCGCCGAACCAGCGAAACGCGAAACCGCATCAACGCCGTTCAGAATTTCCACAACAACAACAACGCTTTTTGTTCTTTTTTACCGAATTTTCAGCAGCCGAAACAAACACAACCGACCAAATGGGTAGGATTTGTGATTCTTTATTAGCCACCAGGGGGCGACACAGAGGGGGACACCACAAGACATGGGGACATAGAACATTATAATTAAAATTTATGAAAAATGAATGTTAAGTGAAAGAAAATGATAATATGAAAGCGATACTAACGGCCCCGTCCGTTAGCATCACTTACCTGTCCTTTGTTTTTCATCGTCACTTGAATGTTCTTTGCCAATACGAATAAATTCCATATCCATTTTTACTCCGAAATACTCATCCATATTTTCCACGAATTCATCGCTCATTCTTAATCTTTCACCTCCCAATTCTCCCTTTCACACCTCACCATAAACTCATCTATGTTCTTCTTTTCAATCACAGCATACCTAGTCTCACCAACTTCATACCATTTATACTCTTCCATTAGACTTTTAACTTCTTTCTGTTCAGTCATAGTACAAATGTACGGCCTGATATCGATTTCAATCTCTTGTCTGTGTGTATTATTTTTTTTCTTTTGTTTTCTTGTTGGGGGGGAGCGGGTGGGTTCAATGTCTGCATGGATAGGGTGGGACTCAGAGGGTGTGGGTGGTTTTGGGGTAGATTGGTGTTCCATATTATTTTCTTTTCCACGTATTCTTCTCTTCCTCTTATTTCCAGCTTCCTTCCATTTCTGTGTATTTTCTTCCTCTTCTACTGTCTCCTTCTCCTCTGGTTTCTGCTTCTCTCTCTGTGGTTCGGAATCCATTTCTTTCCCTGGGGGAGGGCAGAAGGCTCTTATGTGACCCCTCAGGCCACACTTGTAACAACGTGGAGCTCTGCCCTCCACCCACACTCTCATGATCACGTCTCCCAATCTGATGCTTTCCGCCAGGTCCACCAGTACCTCGTTCTCTGCCTGTACGTTCAGCTCCACTGTTACGCCTCTCCAGCCCTCGGACTTAACCGAGGCATGGAGAATATCCACTTTCTCCTCGTGGCCGCTGATCACAGCCGCCACAATCCACTCTGCCTCCACGTTTGGTGGCACTCCCTCCACCCTTATTCGTGTAATCCTTCTGTTTAAATACGTAGGCAACAGTGTTACCTTTTCTGACTTCACCGCCTTCGCCGCCATCTTCCTCGCTGCAGATTCACTTTTAAAATGTACCACTACGGTACCATACTTGGATCCTCGAGTCAGAAAATTAATTTCCTCCTCCGATCTTCTCAGCGCTTCCTCTATCCACTCCATGGTTACAACTTCTACCCTCTTCCTTTCGTTTGCGAACACCCTGTAAATAATGGTCCTCTTATCATACCATTCTTTTCTCCTGGGTGTCGGTGATAGTTCCACCTCACCGCTTTCCTTTTTCATGTATTTCTGGTAACTTGGTAGCTTGGCCAAGTCGACCCCTTTCTCTTCCGCCTTCTTGGTTACACCGGCATAAGTATAACCCAGCTTCTCGTCCAATTTCCTCGCTGCCATTTCTAGCTCCTTCTCAGACGTAGAAAAGTCTGATAAAGACTCGAAAACTCCAGCCTTTTCTTCCATCAGCTTCATTGTAATTGCCTGTTCCAGTTCCTCATCTGTCGTGGACAAGTCTGTTAGAGACTCATAGTCCATTTCCTTCTGTCTGACAGACCGAAAACGGCCGCCAAAACAGAAAAAGTGTAACGCGCAGAACGAGCGAAACGCGAAACCGCATCAACGCCGTTCAGAATTTCCACAACAACAACAACGCTTTTTCTTCTTTTTTACCGAATTTTCAGCAGCCGAAAAAAACACAACCGACCAAATGGGTAGGATTTGGTGATTCTTTATACCCACTAGGGGCGACACAGAGGGGGACACCAAAAGACATGGGGACATAGAACATATAATTAAAATTTATGAAAAATGAATTGTTAAGTGAAAGAAAATGATAGTATGAAAGCGATACCAACGGCCCCAAATGGGTAGGATTCGATTCTTTATTACCCACCAGGGGGCGACACAGAGGGGGACACCAAAAGACATGGCGACATAGAACATTATAATTAAAATTTATGAAAAATGAATTGTTAAGTGAAAGAAAATGATAATATGAAAGCGATACTAACGGCCCCGTCCGTTAGCATCACTTACCTGTCCTTTGTTTTTCATCGTCACTTGAATGTTCTTGCCAATACGAATAAATTCCATATCCATTTTTACTCCGAAATACTCATCCATATTTTCCACGAATTCATCGCTCATTCTTATATCTTTCACCTCCCAATTCTCCCTTTCACACCTCACCATAAACTCATCTATGTTCTTCTTTTCAATCACAGCATACCTAGTCTCACCAACTTCATACCATTTATACTCTTCCATTAGACTTTTAACTTCTTTCTGTTCAGTCATAGTACAAATGTACGGCCTGATATCGATTTCAATCTCTTGTCTGTGTGTATTATTTTTTTCTTTTGTTTTCTTGTTGGGGGGGAGCGGGTGGGTTCAATGTCTGCATGGATAGGGTGGGACTCAGAGGGTGTGGGTGGTTTTGGGGTAGATTGGTGTTCCATGTTATTTTCTTTTCCTCGTATTCTTCTCTTCCTCTTATTTCCAGCTTCCTTCCATTTCTGTGTATTCTCTTCCTCTTCTACTGTCTCCTTCTCCTCTGGTTTCTGCTTCTCTCTCTGTGGTTCGGAATCCATTTCTTTCCCTGGGGGAGGGCAGAAGGCTCTTATGTGACCCCTCAGGCCACACTTGTAACAACGTGGAGCTCTGCCCTCCACCCACACTCTCATGATCACGTCTCCCAATCTGATGCTTTCCGCCAGGTCCACCAGTACCTCGTTCTCTGCCTGTACGTTCAGCTCCACTGTTACGCCTCTCCAGCCCTCGGACTTAACCGAGGCATGGAGAATATCTACTTCCTCCTCGTGGCCGCTGATCACAGCCGCCACAATCCACTCTGCCTCCACGTTTGGTGGCACTCCCTCCACCCTTATTCGTGTAATCCTCTGTTTAAATACGTAGGTAACAGTGTTACCTTTTCTGACTTCACCGCCTTCGCCGCCATCTCCTCGCTGCAGATTCACTTTTAAAATGCACAACTACGGTACCGTACTTGGATCCTCGAGTCAGAAAATTAATTTCCTCCTCAGTTCTTCGCAGGCCTTCTCTATCCACTCCATGGTTACAACTTCTACCCTCTTCCTTTCGTTTGCGAACACCCTGTAAATAATGGTCCTCTTATCATACCATTTTTTCTCCTGGGTGTCGGTGCTAGTTCCACCTCACCGCTTTCCTTTTTCATGTATTTCTGGTAACTGGTAGCTTGGCCAAGTCGACCCCTTTCTCTTCCGCCTTCTTGGTTACACCGGCATAAGTATAACCCAGCTTCTCGTCCAATTCCTCGCTGCCATTTCTAGCTCCTTCTCAGACGTAGACAAGTCTGATAAAGACTCGAAAACTCCAGCTTTTCTTCCATCAGCTTCATTGTAATTGCCTGTTCCAGTTCCTCATCTGTCGTGGACAAGTCTGTTAGAGACTCATAGTCCATTTCTTCTGTCTGACAGACCGAAAACGGCCGCCAAAACAGAAAAAGTGTAACGCGCAGAACGAGCGAAACGC
>NW_021833740.1:22500-37500 GCF_006345805.1 Octopus sinensis
GTGTGATGCCAGTCATTTAATGTATAACTGAACCAGCGCGAAAACGCTGCATGAATTTGTTTCCCAAACTGTAATTTTTATACGATTCAATATATTTGTAAACAAGGTCAAATCGCCCTCGAAATAGTAAACTTCTTCAATATTAAACCTACCATAGAAACGTTCTAACAGTTGCGTAAATAATATATTATTAAGAATGTCGTTTATGTTCGTTTAATTAAAAAACATTTAAAGAGAATTCTCTATCTCATAACAAAGTTCTGACAAAGTGACACAACATATCTGCGGCTAGAATGAAGAATCCTCTGGCTTCAAGTGCGAAAAATCCATGAATTGGTACAACCCGTCATACATATGAAAATATTCCTTTCCATCCTTACGTAAATAATATGCAATTTTAAAACCACATCTTTATCAAAACATTTCTTTTTTTTTCATCATTAGCAATATTCACCACTTACCGTCATCTCTGATCAGATTAAATTATTTTAGGAGTGGCTCTGTGGTAAGTAGCTTGCTTACCAACCACATCGTTCCGGGTTCAGTCCCACTGCATGGCACCCACCTTGGGCAAGTGTCTTTTACTATAGCCTCGGGCCGACCAAAGCCTTATGAGTGGATTTGGTAGACGGAAACTAAAAGAAGCCCGTTTTATATATGTATATATATATATATGTGTGTGTGTGCGTGTATGTTTGTGTGTCTTTGTTTGTCCCCCTAGCATTGCTTGACAACCGATGCTGGTGTGTTTATGTCCCCGTCACTTAGCGGTTCGGCAAAAGAGACCGATAGAATAAGTACTAGGCTTACAAAGAATAAGTCCTGGGGTCGAGTTGCTCGACTAAAGGCGGTGCTCCAGCATGGCCGCAGTCAAATGACTGAAACAAGTAAAAGAGTGTAATTGATTTATTAAAAAATGTAACCGTTTTCTCTTCCTCGCAAAGGACACTTAGAGTTTGGCACTGAAATTAGATTAATCTGCTTAAGCTAATTTGTCTTGAGACAAGTAGCTATTCAATTTTTTTGATGAGGTGTAAGAAAGCCAGAAACTAGTCATGGAATGCGCTTGTCTGTGCCTGGGAAGGATGTGAGAACCGTGGTGTAAACATTTTGTTGTTATTCACACTGAAATGAAAATTTCAATAGAGAAACGGAAAAAGATAATTCTCATTTCTATAAGAATGTAAACAAAAAACTCTTCCACATTATACGGTATCAACAATTTTAATATCTTCTTTACGATCAGTATGCGTCATTCTGGATGTTGGAAGCACTTCGTCGGTTACGACGATGAGGGTTCCGGTTGATCCGAATCAACGGAACAGCCAGCTCGTGAAATTAACGTGTAAGTGGCTGAGCACTCCACCGACACGTGTACCCTTAGCGTAGTTCTCGGGGATATTCAGCGTGACACGGAGAGTGACAAGGCCGGCCCTTTGAAATACAGGTACAACAGAAACAGGAAGTAAGAGTGAAAGAAAGTTCAGCAGGGATCACCACCATCCCCTGTCGGAGCCTCGTGGAGCTTTAGGTGTTTTCGCTCAATAAACACTCACAAAGCCCGGTCTGGGAATCGAAACCGCGATCCTATGACTGCGAGTCCGCTGCCCTAACTACTGAGCCATTGCGCCTCCACGCGTCATTCTACAGGATTATCTTATCGTGTTAATATATCTGTTTTAGTGACGAAGGGAAAGAAACGAGAGCTATGCCTTCAGAAAAAGATTCTCGCAACATATGTATGCATTTGGAAACTTAAAAGAAGACAGCTCATTATTTCATTATCCAAAGGCAACTGAACTTCAAAGTACGACAATATTGAAAATTACAAGATTACATTTGCCCCTACATTGTGTGTAGAACATCGTCGGAGAATTATGGAATGTGTCTAACCTATAAGAAAACATAATTAGTTTGAGATTGCCATACACTTCGAAAATGTTTATATATTTCGCAAAATTTTCATTTTTCAACGATAAAAAAGACATGAAAAGGTTTTGATTCAAAAATGCGTGTTTTTTTTCTTCTTTTTTTTTCTTTTTTTTTTGCTTCATACATGGTTCAGAGGAAATGAAAATATCACGTGATGTCGTCCAAGAACAAATGCAAATACCTGATCATATCATAGTTAAGAACAGAGAAATATATAACACATGTTCTATTTTTTGTTTTTTCATAATTATATGAAGGCGTAGGAGTAGCTGTGTGGTAAGTAGCTTGCTTACCAGCCACATGGTTCCGGGTTCAGTCACACTGCGTGGCACCTTGGGCAAGTGTCTTCTACTATAACCACGGGCCGATCAAATCCTTGTAATGGATATGGTAGACGGAAACTGAAAGAAGCCCCTCGTATGTGTGTATATATATATGTGTGTGTGTGTGCGCGCGTGTGTGTCTGTGTTCGTTCCCCACAACATCGCTTGACAATCGTTGCTGGTGTGTTTACGTTCCCGTAACTTATTTCGGCAAAAGGGACCAATAGAATAAGTACTAGGCTTACAAAGTATAAGTCCTGGGGTCGATTTGCTCGACTAAAGGCGGTGCTCCAGCATGGCCGCAGTCAAATGACTGAAACAAGTAAAAGAGTAAAAAGAGAGAGTAAGTATATATTAGACAAAATGAGATGACAAAGACAAGGCCTCGTCTAATATATATATATATATATATATGCATGCTAATACAATGCATCTATGCACTGAAAACCACAAGCATATTCGTTCGTGTTACTTGCTACTTTCATTCACATTTCGTTATTCTTCGTTTTTTTTTACAGCCATTTGAGCAAAAGGAAATGTGAATCACGTAGTTAAAATGTGATGTGTCGCTTGTCATTTCACATGTGAGTGTGTGTCTTTGTTTGTGTATGTGTGTGCGTGCGTGTTTATGTCTGTGTGTTTGCGTGTGGCTCTTTGTATGAACATATGTAGATGATGAATTACATGTAGATTGACTACTTTTGTCAAGCAATCTTGCGGATTTCATTGATATTCTTTCAATTTTAGAAAACATTCGAACTGCGTCAATATAATACTTTACTCTAAATTCAACAACATTATACCAAACATAGAAATTAATTCTTTTTATCTCGGAGAGTTGGCAGAATGGTTAGCACTCCGGACAAAATGCTTAGGAGTGTTCGTTCCGTCTTTACATCTGAGTTCAAATTTCCTCGAGGTCAACTTTGACTTTTATCCTTTCAAGCCGGATTAAATAACTACCTGTGGTCGAAGTAAACTGTGGTCGAAGTAAACAACTCAAAACCCCCATCCGCCTCGAAATAGCAGGCATTGTGCCAAAATTTGAACCCGATATTAGATCCGGTTTTGAAAGGTTTGAGTAAATGAGCTCATCTCAAATCAAGGAAGTGAATGGGATTTAGTTAGACTGCTGAGCATTTATATTTAAACTACGATTCATCATCAATTTCATTCACTGCAAAAATTTAAGTAGAAAATTAACGTGGCTGTGTGGTAAGAAGATTTCTTACCTACCACATTGTTCCGGGTTCAGTCCCACCACGTGTATATATACAGTGAAGACGAGTGGCTCAGTGGTTAGAGTGTCGAGCTTACGATCGTGAGGTTGTGAGCTCGAGTCCCGGACCGGGCTGCATGTTGTGTTCTTGAGCAAGACAATTTATTTCACGTTGCTCCAGTTCACTCAGCTGTAGAAATGAGTTGCGACGTCACAGGTGCCAAGCTGTATCGGCCCCTTTGCCTTTCCCTTGGACAACATCGGTGACGTGGAGAGGGGAGGCTGGTATGCATGGGCGACTGCTGGTCTTCCATAAAACAACCTTGCCCAGACTTGTGCCTCAGAGGGTAACTCTCTAGGTGCAAACCCATGGTCAGTGTCTGACCGAAGGCGGTCATCATCATATATATACATACACACACACACACACACACACACACACACACACACACACATATATATAATATATATTATATATATATATATATATATATATGTGTGTGTGTGTGTGTATATATATATATATATATATATGTATGTATATATATATGTATGCATATATATATAACTTTCTTGGAGTATATATACATATATATACACATACATACAGACACACACACACACACACACACATATATATATATATATATATATACAAAATGAGAAAATGGAGAAACATACCTAAATCAATCATCAACCATCAGATAATACCCAATCAATACTTTATTAAACCATTACACAACAGCAATGACATTATACATAATATATTGCAAATATAACTATACATAAATATATATTTATATATATGCATGTATATGTATATATATATATATATATACACATTATAAACATATATTATTTTTGTAATTTACTTAATCTTTACTTTTTAATTGTTATTTTAATTTTAACTTTTCTATTATATGTAATTTTCTAGATGGTATAATTTAATTATTCATTTTGAATTGATAAAAGATGGTTTTTTTCTAATATTTTATATATATATTATATTGAGTGGAATTTAATTTAGTTTTTCTAAATTGAATTCTTTTTCCTTGTAAGTTTGGATTTTATTCCTTCAAATAATAATTTTATATATATATATATATATATATACATATATATGCGTGTGTGTATGTTTGTGTGTCAGTGTATATAGCTTTTGTATTTTATCTTTTACTTGTTTCAGTCATTAGACAGCGGCCAAGCTGGAGCACCATCTTGAAGAATTTATAGTCGAATGTATCGACTCCAGGACTTTTTGGGTTGAAGCCCGTTACTTATTTTATCGATCGCTTTGCCGAACCGCTATGATACGGGGGACATAAATACACCAACATCGTTTGTCAAGCCTTGGAACGGGAAGACAAACACGGACACACATATGTAGATATATACGAGAGGCGGCGAGCTGGCAGAAGCGTTAGCGCGCTGGGCGAAATGCTTAGCGGTATTTCGTCTTTCGTTACGTTCTGAGTTCAAATTCCGCCGAGGTCGACTTTGCCTTTCATCCTTTCGGGGTCGATAAATTAAGTACCAATTACGCACTGGGGTTGATGTAATCAACTTAATCCCTTTGTCTGTCCTTGTTTGTCCCCTCTATGTTTAGCCCCGTGTGGGCAGTAAAGAAATATATATACGACAGGCTTCTTTCAGTTTCCATCTACCAAATCCATTCACAAGGCTTTGGTCGGCCCGAAGCTATAGTAGAAGACACTTGCCCAAGGTGCCACGCAGTGCGACTGAAATCGGAACCATGTGGTTCGTAAGCAAGCTACTTACCACATAGCCGTACACCAACATATAATCGTGCAGTTACTCTCCCAATCAGAAACCTCAGAAACTGTTTTGACTGGGAAAATCTTGTTAAGTTTCAGGGGATTGACTTGAATTTTGCAAAGAACTAAACCTGCATACAACTCCAGACACACCTACATAATACAGAAAGCCAAACGTAAATACACACATGCAATTAGAGAACATTACAAGCTGTAAATAACGAACATAAGACGAACATAAGACGGAACTGGCAGCTGTTACATAATTTAGCATTACTCAAATCGGTGTATATAAACACCAACACACTCCAGCCTGTTGCCCAAGCCATTGTGTTTGTATAGCAATGTGCGTGTGCACGCATGCGATATATCTACGTGGGAATACTTATATAAGTGTTTCGTGTGAACGTGTGTGAGTTTCCGTGCGTGTTTATTTGGTTGTATGTCTGTCTTTTTCCTGCCTTTTTTTATGTTTACATATCCGCTCACGCAACTCTTGTTTGTATTATGACCTTTTATGCCCATTAACTGGAGATTAGAAACAATGGAACGAGAGAAATAATGATCAGTATTGAATGCTGGAAATACATGCAGCGAGGTCGCCTGAATCCACGAGCGCTGTGTGGCACAGCGTGACAGCGGCATAATGACAAACGTCCAATTACTGAGTCTAGTAAAAGTGTATATATATATATATGTATATATATATATATATATATATATATATATATAAATATATTATATTATATATATATATATATAATATATATATATATATTATATATATATATATGTGTATATATAGACAGAAGAGAGAGAGAGATACATACATATATATATGTATATAATATAAATAGTATATAATTAATAATGTAATATATATAGTTAATGATATATATATATATATATTATTAATTGTACGTTATTTATAATATATGTGTGTGTATATATATATGCATATGTAATTGTATATATGCATATAACATATATGTATATGTATTTATATATGCATATATATATATATATATATATATATATATATATTATATATAATATATAGGTATGTATTTTTTATGTATGTGTCATTGTTCAGTTTTATGATTGTATGTGTGTATGTGTGTATGTGTGTATGTATCTATGTATGCATGCATGTATGTATGTATGTATGTATATATGTATGCATGTATGCATGTATGTATGTATGTACGTATGTGTGTATATTTGTATGTATGTATGTATGTATGCATATGCATGGACGTATGTATTCATTCACCAATGGCATTATCTTTTTTTTTGTCGTGGTTTTACGAAATATATTCACACATACACCAACATATAGATTGTTTGTTATCAGCTAAAAGTCTTGCCGCGTTTTTTGAAGTAATGAAAACTCGAGAGACGCTAGAAATAAGGTATTATGTTTTGATTGGATAATGTAAATATGCTTCTTTTAAGTTCCACACATCGTATGTTCGTTGCTGTCCCTTCATTAATGATGTAAATACGTGGATATGCACGTATATATATATATGTACACCCTGTACATGGAGCAAGTAATACTCCAACCAACCAGAGCGGGTAACACACTGGATCTCTGCTTCACAAATAATATGGATCTCATCCATAATGTGAAAGTGACACCGACACTACTCTCGGATCACAACATGGTAGAGCTGACCATGTACGGGCCAAAAGAGAGCACGGACATGCAGCCTACAAGAAACCCTCAGAATCTTTCCAGCTTGAACTTCAATAAGGCAAACTGGAAACAAATTGAGAAAGAGATCCTATGTCTCTCCTCGCCGGACATCGACATGATACTTCAACAATTCATGTCTGTAATGCAAGCCATATGCTACAAATGTGTCCCAGAGAGAAAGGCCACTGTACACAAGAACAAAATCCCCAGAGAGAGAAAAATTTAATGAGACGGCGCACAAAAATCTCAATCGCCTAAACAAACAAATTGAAAGCAGTGAAAAGTCCCGCCTGAAAATAAAACTGTTGGAAATTGAAAATTGTCTGCAACTCTCCCATGAGAAGGAAAGAGCAGACAAAGAAGCCTGGGCTATAGACCATAAAAACTAACCCCAGAGCTTTCTACAGGTATGCCAAAGAAACAGCTACGGTGCACTGTAGGATAGGGCCACTCCTTGAAAAGGATGGCACACTCACAGGAAAACCAATGAGGGTAAGTGAAATACTGAATGAACAATTCAAGAGTGTTTTCACTCCACCCCTTGGGCATTTCCAAATCAGCAATCCAACTGACTTTTTTACCACTGCAGATATAGAATCAGAGGCGGCGACGTTAACTTACATCGATATAAAGGAAGATGATGTAATAAAGGCTATAGATGAAATGAAAATAGACTCAGCTATTGGCCCCGATGGATTCCCGGCAATCCTCCTAAAAGTATGTAAGAGAGTCTTAGCAAGACCACTGCAGTTCCTCTTTCAGAGCTTCCTTGCAGCTGGCAAACTTCCAAGAAAACTGAAGGAAGGTAAAATATGCCCTATTCATAAAGGAGGTAGCAGAGCGGAGGCCAAGAACTACAGACCTATCTCTCTGACCTCACACATCAGCAAGGTCATGGAACGAATAGTCAGAAGGAAACTAATCACCTTCCTTGAAGAAAATGACTTGCTGCCTGACGCTCAACATGGTTTCCGACCAGGAAGAAGCTGCTTAACTCAGCTCCTGCAGCACTATGACTGGGTGCTGAAACAACTGCTCAACCACTCAAATGTGGAAGTCATATATCTCGACTTCGCAAAGGCCTTCGATAAAGTCGATCATGGAATGATATGTCACAAACTGCGTGATCTTGGCATAGTTGGAAAACTAGGAGAATGGCTTCACGACTTTCTGAAGAATAGAAGTCAGGTGGTAGTAGCCAATGGGGCCACTTCCATTAGCACGCAAATAGTGAGCGGTGTTCCACAGGGCACTGTTTTGGGACCACTACTGTTCATAATGGCCCTCTCAGACATGCCCTCAGCCACGCGGAGAGCCACGATCACAAGTTATGCAGATGATACAAAAGTTTCACAGGCAATACAGAACCCTGAAGACACTAGGCACCTGCAATATGAGCTGGACGAAATATACAAGTGGGCTGAAAAGAATAGCATGCAGTTCAATGCTGAAAAGTTTCAAGCTTTATACTATCAGCATGCAAAACTGAATGCAATACCCAAGGAATACACTGGACCCGGAGGGATTGCAATCCCAGAGGCACAATCAGTGCGTGACCTGGGTATTCACATGAGTGATGACGCGACTTTCATGTACATGTTGCTAAACTGACAATGAAATGCAGACGGCTGGCTGGATGGATTCTTAGAACCTTTAGAACAAGAGAACAAGAAACCATGATGGTCCTCTGGAAGACACTTGTCCTAAGTCACTTTGACTATTGCTCTCAGCTATGGTCACCATCCAGTGTCAAGTTGATCACAGAACTTGAGGCGATCCAACGAAGCTACACGAAGAAGATAGCCTCTATGCAGAATGTAAGCTACTGGGAAAGACTCAAGAGATTAAAATTATATTCCCTGGAGCGTAGGCGGGAAAGATATGCCATAATATACATCTGGAAGATCCTTGAGGAAGTGTCCTGAACTTTGGCATCGAGAGTTACGCAAACGCCAGAACTGGGCGCCACTGCGTGGTGCCTAGGACTCCAAACTTGCCATCAAGATGTAGGACAAGATTCTGTGATAGCCTGGGCTTCCGAGGCCCACAGCTCTTCAATATCCTCCCGATGAACCTGAGAGACCTGCATGGGGTGGATACAGATGTCTTTAAAATGGAGCTGGATCTCTTCCTGTCAGGTGTCCCAGATGAACCAACTTCACGCACGGCAGGAGGGGCAGATGAGGGCAGCTGCATCGAACTCTCTCATGCACCAAATAGCAGTTGCTAGAAAGCCTCCATGAAGTGAAACCAAGTAGCAACACCAAATGGCGGTGCCCCAAGCATGGCCACAGCTCATAAGCTGAAACTGGAATCAATCAATCAATCAATCAATCAATCATATATATATATATATATATGTGTGTATGTATATATAATATATGTATATGTATATATGTATGTATATATATATATATATATATATATATATATATATATATATATATATATATACATACATATATACATACATATATACATACATACATACATATACATACATTATACATGCACACAGACACACATATAGATATTGTATATTTGTATTAATGATGTAAATACGTTGATATTTACGTATATATATATACATATACACAAAATGTATATATATATATGTATATGTATATATATATATATATATATATATATATATATATATATATATATATATACATATATATATATACATATATATCATATATATATACATTATATATATATACATATATATATATATATAATATATATAATATATAATATATATATATAATATATATATAACATACATTCATATACATATCAGACATCAAGAAAGTCCTAAATATTTGAGTGTGTGCATGAGCGTCTCTGCATATGTACGTGCTTGTACATACGTGTATAAATTCATCTCTGTGTGTGTACGTATTTGTGTCTGTACGTGTTTTTGTGTGTACGTGTTTGTGTTTGTATGCGATTTCAAATTAACTTAGTTGATGTGGTGATATATATACTTAAATAATATCTCCTGTGTTACATCATATGCGTCCATATGCGATGATGCGATACACTCATAGTTAATTTTTAATGACGTTCGCCGCGGTGCGTACAGATTCCCGTGTTATGCTTATCGGTTGATGTGACTAACCATTTTGTGTAATAGATTTGTATTTTACGTGCTATGTGAATATATATTGGATGTAAGGTGCTTTAATTGGTAGTTTCTCTAATGGCTTATGGCCAGATTACATATTGGAAGTTTTGTAATATATTCGATAATATACGTAAATATATAAATATCGAAATTGGTTATTCAGAATATAATTCTATACTTCGTTGAAAAGGTCAAATAAAAGCAAACGTGTGCAAACGTATGTAATCTTGTGGCCCGTATTTGTCTAGAAGTTTACAGTATTTCCGGCACGCAGGTCGAATATTTCGGATCAAACTTTACATCCCAAATATGTAGGGTAGCTTAGACTGTAAGGCCACTCAGGATGACAAGAAATTCCATGTGAAATACAGCTGGATTTTGGTAGATAATGATGACAATTGAGTGCTGACACTACATGTTTACATAATATATTATATTGATTTGTATGTCGTAAAATAGTACATGTGTCATAATAATCGGAGGCGCAATGGCCCAGTGGTTAGGGCAGCGGACTCGCGGTCAGAGGATTGCGGTGTGTGTTTATTGAGCGAAAACACCTAAAGCTCCACGAGGATCCGGCAGTGGGTACTGGCGACCCCTGTTGTACTCTTTTGCCCCAACTTTCTCTCACTCTTTCTTGCTGTTTCTTGAGTAACGCTGCGACGGACTGGCGTCCCGTCCTGCCGGAAGAAACACATACACCACAGAAACCAGGAAACCGGGCCCATGAACCTGACTACGCTTTAAAAGGGCGCATAAAAAAATCATAATTTTCATTTAACTTCTGTTTTTCCATGCTGGCATGGGTTGGACAGCTTGGCAGGAGCGGACAAGACACACCAAGTTCCATGTTCTATATAGGAACTAATAAAGTAAGCCATTTCACATTTGCTAGAGCTGTTAGAAATAGCAGACAAATTTCCCTCAAACTACATCATTCATTCTTTTATGGACATACATATCATACATTCTGATATACAAGTCGACTATTTCAGACCGAAATTTACAACAAATAAATGTAGGTTGTCTTATACGCCTAGACGACAGAAAGAGCCGATATTTGAACGTTTACGCTATGTGTCTACCATATATATATATATATTTCTTTACTACCCACAAGGGTCTAAACATAGAGGGGACAAACAAGGACAGACAAAGGTATTAAGTCGATTACATCGACCCCAGTGCGAAACTGGTACTTTATTTATCGACCCCGAAAGGATGAAAGGTAAAGTCGACCTCGGCGGAATTTGAACTCAGAACGTAACGACAGACGAAATACCTATTTCTTTATTACCCACAAGTGGCTAAACACAGAGAGGACAAACAAGGACAGACATACGGATTAAGTCGATTACATCGACACCAGTGCGTAACTGGTACTTAATTTATCGACCCTGAAAGGATGAAAGGCAAAGTCAACCTCGGCGGAATTTGAATTCAGAACGTAACGTCAGACGAAATACGGCTACGCATTTCGCCCGGCGCGCTAACGTTTGTGCCAGCTCGCCGTATGTCTACCATATATATATATATGACGTCGAATTTATGACGGAGAATAGGGTAATATAATATTATTTACTGAGCTAATATTCTGCTCTCGTTACACTGGTACTTTTCTAACAGTAGAGGCGCAATGGCCCAGTGGTTAGGGCAGCGGACTCGCGGTCATAGGATCGCGGTTTCGATTTCCAGACCGGGCGTTGTGAGTGTTTATTGAGCGAAAACACCTAAAGCTCCACGAGGCTCCGGCAGGGGAAGGTGGTGATCCCTGCTGTACTCTTTCACTACAACTTTCTCTAACTCTTACTTCCTGTTTCTGTTGTACCTGTATTTCAAAGGGCCGGCCTTGACACTCTCTGTGTCACGCTGAATATCCCCGAGAACTACGTTAAGGGTACACGTGTCTGTGGAGTGCTCAGCCACTTACACGTTAATTTCACGAGCAGGCTGTTCCGTTGATCGGATCAACTGGAACCCTCGTCGTCGTAACCGACGGAGTGCTTCCATCCAATATTCTGCTCTCGTTACACTGGTACTTTTCTAACATGAATCACAATGATCTGCATTGAAGCATTGGATATGTTGAATGACTTTTAACATGGATGACGTCTCCGTCTAATTAACTCCAGAGCGTTGATTCTTTTTTCTTCTGAATATGCCTATTTTCAACAATTACGTGCTTTGAAACTCTCTACTGCATGTAAATGATTCTTTTATCGATATTTCAGCCAAAAAAAAGGAAGTTAATCCTTCCCTGGAGAGATCTTATATCATAAGAAATATGTCCTGCCTGGTCTTCCATATTTGCTGACAGCAATAAAATAATATTTGTCTTTGAAATAACGTTCTTTTCTCCATGCCGTATTAGCAATTATATTTTTGATGATATGATCATCTGTATTAAATATGTTCTTGTTCTTCCTTACTTCACTAAACAGATATTGATTAAAATATTACATTTCTTTGGCCTCAGGACATCTCTGACTGAGCAGACGTATCTGTTGCGTTGTTCCCATTACTTCAAACGCTCTCACAATCTACTTTACATATTCAAACATTTGCTCTCCGCCATATTTTTATTCCGAAACAGAGACGTCAGACATATTGACACTCACTTTCTCTCTCACTCTCTGTCTTTCTTTAATTCTTTTTTCTTTCTCTTTTTTCTCCCTCTCCCTCTCCGTCTTTCTTTTTTACATATTTCTTTCTTCCTTTCTCTCTCACACTCTTTCTTTCTTCCTTCCTCCCCTTCTTTCTTTCTTTATCTCTCTTTCTTTCTTTCTTTCTTTCTCTATCTCTCATTTCTCCTCTCTCTCCCCGTCTTTCTTATGTATTTATTTCTTCCTTTCTCTCCTTCTCTCTCTTTCTTCTCCTTCTCTCACTATTTTTCTTTCTTTATCTCTCTTTCTTTCTTTCTCTCCTTTCTCCTTCTCCCTCTCCGTCTTTCTTTTTTACTTATTTCTTTCTTCCTTTCTTTCCCACTCTCTTTCCTTCTTTCTTTCTTTATCTCTCATTCTTTATCTCTCTATCTCTCTTTTCTCCCTCTCTCTCCCGTCTTTCTTATTTATTTATTTCTTCCTTTCCCTCTTCCTCTCTCTCTCTTCTCCTTCTCTCGCTCTTTTTCTCTACCTCCCCCAAACACATTTCCCTCCCACATCACTCATTTATTTCAGTTCCTTCCTACTTCGTATCCTGCAACCCCTCACAACACTACCGTACTATTCGTTCACACTTTCCGATGGAATGCAACAAATGAAACATACGATCCCTCCCTCTATATATCAATCAAATCTACCAAAATTCCCCGTGAGATCCTTTCATGATGAAGGGAATTTCAGCTGTAGTTGATCTGTATGTTCCCTTCAAATGCGTTCCTCACATTTTCAAAGGCATCATCTCACCAAACCCATTTAAGACAAACTTATTATAATAAAGACGTCTCTCTCTATTCTCCCCTCGAGTAGAACTCACACCCTTAAAACTTCTAAACGATTCATATGTAGCTGTACTGTAAAATACAAGAAAATAACACAGTCTCCCTTATCAAAGGGGGCGAAATTACTGACTTTTTCTAACTTTCTGCTTCTTTTTTTGTTCTATTTTTTTCTTTACCTTTCTGCTATAAGCAGGCCTGAAATTCTAGCGGAAGGAATAATCAAATACAATGACCCCAGTACTCAAGCCTGTGCTCGATCTTGAAAGGATGGAAGGCAAAGTCGAAGCCTAAGGCACTTGAATTCAGGACGGAAAGACGACTGAAATGCCACTGACCGTTTTGTCCGGCGTGCTATAGATTCTTCCAGCTCACCGCCTCTAGCTATCATAACTGCAACACGACCATCCAAAGACTGAAAGATATTTTCATAAATCACAAAACCCAATTCTAAAACTGCTGTGGTATATATTGGTCCTTTGCCAAAAAAGTTCAACCAATTTTGCAGTATTCCTTTAATCACAACTCCTTGTCATGGGGGAAGAGTCTTACCTACGCTAATTTATGCAAAATCAGTAATGCATTACGTATAACTCGAAGGGGCAATCACTAAAAGGATCGCTTTTGTGAATATACCTCCGCTCGCCGCAAATATATTTAGCTATCTGTAAATTTTTACAACAAGCGAACTATATATTATGTAGAAAATTCCGGAAGCCGTGGAAAATGGCGGCTGTCTGAGTCGGCATAGATTTAATCCGTGAGATTTAATGAGAATGATCTTTAGATTATTTTACACCTCTTGGCTAAACCATTCACTGATTTGTGCGTTTCTGTGAGAGAAATGAATGCGTACGCATGTATATCATTACATATATATATATATAGTCAATAATAATAACGGGCAAAATTAATTAATTAATTAGTAATTAACAATTTTACCAAGCAGTGTTCAGTATGTAAAAGGACAATTTACGGTAAATGTAAACATTACTTTATATAATTAGGGTTCAGCAAAAAAAATTGCTTTACCACATACCGAACTTTTAGAAATAGCAGCCAAAAAAATTAGGTATTTCTTCCACTGTAAGAAGAGTCTCCCAGACAATGTATACTCAAAAACAATTCACGCAGGCACAGAGGGAAAAATAACGAAAGTTCACTCGAAATTAGATTACTTGTGAACGCCTTTTCTGGGTTAGTCAGATATAGCGATGCTAGAAATACATCCCTATGCTAACATTCACGTCATCAGCACAGAGATTTCATTAAACTTAAATTTGAGAGCACTAAAAAAAGAACATACCCATCTGATTTGAGTAACCTCATACAAACCATATCCGACATCCAGTACTAACGGATTCAAAACATAGGAATGAGGCTCCGCATCTTCCCCTGTCCACCCACGTGAGTTATAGAGCAACAAATTACTACGCAAGAATCTGTAGTTTATTATCAGAGAGAGAATTATATTGTCAATGATAAT
>NW_021833740.1:42500-70132 GCF_006345805.1 Octopus sinensis
GAGCATGGCGACTTCAAAGCCATGAAGTCGTTCTTCGAGAAGAACGGTGGTCTCCTTGACAACACTTACGACGTTGATTTCCCTACCCTCCCCTTCCCCACTGCTTCACGAGGGAGGGAAAGAAGGGGAGGAGCGAGACAGGTGCAGGTGCGAGCATGGACGCCGACACACGAAGAATTGGAAGAACCCAGACGACAGCTTCACAGTCAAAGACTACTACGGACAACTCTGCCACGACCACCACCAACTATGGCGAAAGAATGTATCTGGTGGACGCATCTGAAAGGATTGGAGACAAACACTTTCCTCTCTGGTCAACCTCTCATCAACTTCTTCAAGTATCACTTGAAGAGAAAAGTGAGAGTAAAGAGGCAAGTTTTGTCTAGCGAATGTTTTAAAAAAAAGATGGGTGAATGTAGCAAGGATGGCACGTATGAATGACGAAGCCACCTTGAGCATGATCCTATGAACGAAAAAAAAGAAAGGAAAAAGAGAGACATTTACTGTAATGTGCTTTTTGTATGACATTCTTGCCCAGGGTTACCGTGGTGTTTCCGTAGGCTTTTCTTTTCACGGATAAACCTGATCTGTTTTCCCTTTTTACATTGACATTTCTGTGAATTTGGTTGGGTTCCGTTTACCAAATCCACTCACAAGGCTTTGGTCGGCCCGAGGCTATAGTAGAAGATACTATACGCCGTGGTACTGAACCCGGAACCTTGTGGTTGGTAAGCAAGCTACTTACCACACAGCCACTCCTGCACCTATATATATATATATATATATACTAGCAGTATCGCCCGGCGTTGCTCGGGTTTGTAAGGGAAATAACTATATAAGCATTTTTAGAGAGTTACTTCCCTTATAGATGCCAATTCGGGCTTTCTTAGCCATTTCTGTTTTGATGTCTTCAAGCCATGAAGTCGTTGTTCTAAAAGAACGCTGGTCTCCTTGACAACGCTTTACGACGTTGATTTCCTTACAGGGAAGAAGGGGGAGAAGCAAACACAGGTGCAGGTGTTTGAGCGTGGACGCCAACTCCGCCGCCATCGACACACGAAAAATTATGCATTAAAATGGAATAAAAAATGATGTTAAATTATTTTTTAAATCGTAGACTCATCGTAGACGCGCGCTAATACTCAGACGGACTCGATATGAATCACGACTATAAGATACCCGAATTTGGTTAAACTGCACCGCAAAATGTGGGAGGAGTTAGGAATCTAAATCGAAAGGGACAGACACTCACACAACTAGAGTTTTATATATATACTAGCAGTATCGCCCGGCGTTGCTCGGGTTTGTAAGGAAATAACTATATAAGCATTTTTAGAGAGTTACTTCCTTTATAGATGCCAATTCGGGCTTTCTTAGCCATTTCTGTTTTGGTGTTTTCAAGCCATGAAGTCGTTGTTCTAAAAGAACGCTGGTCTCCTTGACAACGCATTACGACGTTGATTTCCTTAAACTCCCTTCCCCACAGCTTCACGAGGGAGGGAAGAAGGGGGAGAAGCAAACACAGGTGCAGGTGTTTGAGCGTGGACGCCAACTCCGCCGCCATCGACACACGAAAAATTGTGCATTAAAATGGAATAAAAAATGATGTTAAATTATTTTAAAAATTAGACTCATCGTAGACGCGCGCTAATAGCCAGACGGGCTTGATATTAATCACGACTATAAGATACCCGAATTTGGTTAAACTGCACCGCAAAATTTGGGAGGAGTTAATCGTAGGAGACAGACACTCACACAACTACAGTTTTATATATATAGATATATATAAAGCTGAAGTTGTCTGTGTATGGCAGGTTTGGTAGCCTTCAACAAACACTATCTCCTCCGAGACCCTGCGGCACAAGTTGACCAAAATTGAGAGTATGATAGAAGACAGCTTGCTCTTCCTTCCGTAGAAGAAAAAATTCAAATCGGACCATATTAACACCAACAATTATTTACATCAAAAAGGTGCTTATTTTTCTATGAAAATCTCTATTTTTTACGAGTTTTTGACAGCTGTGTCGCCATTTTTCGGTGTATTTCAACCAGAAAAATGTTCACTTAAAAAGAATAACAAGCTACATAATGCAAAAGTTTTACTTTTCAAAAATTCCAATTCTAAAAGGTCGAAACAAACCCGAGCAACGCCGGGCGATACTGCTAGTATGTATATATATATATATATATATATATATATATATATATATGTGTGTGTGTATGTGTATATGTTTGTGTGTCTGTGTTTGTACCCCCCAACATCGCTTGACAACCGATGGTGGTGTGTTTACGTCACCGTCACTTAGCGGTTCGGCAAAAAGAGACCGATAGAATAAGTACTAGGCTTCCAAAGAATAAGTCCTGGGGTCGATCTGCTCCAGCATGGCCACAGTCAAAATGACTGAAACCCGTAAAAGAATAAAGAGTAAAAGGAAAAAAAAAAAAAAAATCAAAAAATTAGCAGGTTTCGGCGAGGCTCGAACTCGCGGCCTTCTGCGTGTGAAGCAGACGTGATAACCACTACACCACGAAACCTGACATATAACAGCTTTCAAAAACAAATATTTATACTCTTTAATTATCTATTTTTCTTTCTTTGTGTTTATTAGATGTAATTGTTTCTATCGTTTAGTTTTAGAGCAACCTTCGTTGAACTGACTTATGAACACGTTCCGATCGTGACCATCTCGTCTGTTATATTTATTTCTTCAAGGACTGCTTTATTCAATATGCATTTCTCGCTTTTTAAGCTAATATTATAATAAGCACATAGAAATATTATTATAGTTGGTATGTAATAGAGAAAGCGAAAGGGTGTTAGGAAGTACCTTGGAGAATTACTTCGTTACTTCCTTTTTGCCATTGGACTTTCTAGGACAGTAACTGCAAACCAAATGTGTGTGTGTGTGTGTGTGTGTGAAAGATATGAGGGAAAAAAAAGTCGGATCGTGTGAATTTTCTGAAACTCCTCTCCCCTTCGGAAAATTCTTTCCCGTAAAACCCGATATATTCTGAATCATCAACATCTAAGCGGTATTTGTCCAAAATTTCGTTAAAAAATATCAAATTTTCTGGAAGTTATGAGGCAGCAAATTCGGTGAGGCACACATCTGTAGTTATGCTGAAAGTGTATGTGTGTGAAAAAAAAAGTCGGATCGTATGAATTTTCTGAAACTCCTCTCCCCCTCGGAAAATTCTTTCCCGTAAAACCCGATATATTCTGAATCAACAACATCTAAGCGGTATTTGTGCAAAATTTCGTTAAAAAATATCTATTTTTCTGGAAGTTATGAGGCAGCAAATTCGGTGAGGCACACATCTGTAGTTATGCCTCTGCTATTGTTACCTCACAGTTTAGTCCTGTCTAAAAAAATACCATTTCGGTGGAGTTTAGTATCAGGATTATTATTCTTTTATTCTTTTACTGGTTTCATTCATGGGCCGTGGCCATACTGGAGCACTGCTTTCAATAATCAGAGGCAATCTTTTACTTTAAACCACGTAAAAGAGAAACAATAAAATGGAATTTTAAAATATCTGTCTCTCATGGCGATCTTTCGTCTCTAGTAGACCTTTCCGTCGATTTCCGTAAAAGACATTTTTTTTTTTACATATGGGCTTGCGGGAACTTTTGAAGTAATGAGAGCGAAAGAGACTAAGAGAAAGCGATTGTATGACGAGGGAAGTTCTTTTGAAGTTACCCTGCATGGGAAGCATTGATGTACATGTGTGTGTGTGTGTGTGAACTTCAAAAGTTCCCGCAAGCCCATATGTAAAAAAAAAAAAAATGTGTTTTTACGGAAATCGACGGAAAGGTCTACTAGAGACGAAAGATTGCCGTCTCTCATTGATGAGTTATATTTGGACGAAATTGATTAAATACCGACATTTTGACGATCTAAAATTTTCCGTTTCGTATCGATCTCTATTGAAATAACAAAATCAATAATAGTGAAGGATGTGGTAGATTTGTAGAATCGTTGTAGATCCTTGCTGAATTTAGTTACATTCTGACTTTTTCTTCTCGTTTTGTCCTGTTAAATGCACGTAGAGTGTCTTCGTTGTAAATGGAATTATAATAGAACAAAAAAGGAGATAGTTCGTTGGTCATTGATAAATTAATAAATTACTATCAATGTCGATAGATAGATAGATAGATAGATAGATAGATAGATAGATAGATAGATAGATAGATAGATAGATAGATAAAAACATACATACATACATACATGCATACATTCATACATGCATGCATACATACATACATTCATGCATACATACATACATACATGCATACATTCATGCATACATACATACATACATGCATACATTCATACATGCATGCATACATACATACATTCATGCATACATACATACATACATGCATACATACATACATAAATACATACATACATAAATACATACATACATACATGCATGCATGCATAAATACATACATACATACATACATACATACATAAATACATACATGCATACATACATACATACATACATACATACATACATAAATACATGCATACATACATAAATAAATACATACATACATACATACATACATACATACATACATACATACATACATACATACATACATACATACATACATACATACATGCATACATACATACATACATACACACGCATACATACATACACACCTACATACATACATACATGTATACATACATACACACACACACACATACATACACACATACATACATACATACACACATACATACATACATATATACACACATACATACATACATGCATACACACATACACACATACATACACACACACACATACATACATACACACATACACACATACACACAAACACATACACACATACATACATACACACATACATACATACACACATAAACACACACATACATACATACATACATGCATACATACATACTTACATACATACACACACTCGTATATGATTGCGTGTGTGTGTGTGTGTGTGTATCTCCGTTGGTTTTGACGATAAATATTCAACTGTTTGATCAATTTAATTACTTGTTCTTAAAGCAGATGAGGAGGTCATGGATATCTGAAGGTATTGTGGCGTGTATCAGTGTGGAATGCAAAGTAACTACTGCAGCAAGGATATTAGGCCTACTGTCCCTTTTACAAAGTGATCTGATTAAAAAAAGAAAAAAAAAGATCAGTCCACTGCGTGACCCTTGGGAGAACATTTTCTACTTCAGCCCAGTGAATTTAGAGGACGAAAGCTATGTTGAAGTCCGTCTATTTATAACTTTTTATCAAGGCGGTGCCCCAGCATGGCTGAAACATGCAAAAGAATATGTGCGCGTGTGTGAGAGCGTATGGCCTAGTGGTTAGAATGTTGCATTCACGATCACAAGATTGTGGTTTCAATTTCTAGTGACATATAATGTTTTCAAATATACTGACTTTCACTGTGGAATTTCCAAAGGTCCTGCTAGTCGTTATTATTATTCCAGGCACTCGTTGGCTTTTATGGATTTTTCCACCAGGAAACTTTCGTAACGCCTCCCCCTTTTGGGAGTTTTTCGTTGTTATAATTTTTCCTTGTTACACTGTTTTTACACGTTTTTCTTTTTTACAAACGGACAAAACCCTTTGTAACTTTTCGTCCTGTTTTGTCCCTTTATGTTTTGATTAATTTTTGTCAGCCCTTGTGGCCAATAAAAGAATTAATTATTATTATGATTATTATTATTGAATGAGAGAGCAGTGCACACCATCAAAGTGACACTGGGGTAAAATATACAAAGTCCAGTATACCAATCATGACTACCCGTCTGATAAGGGTACACTAGGCACATGCATCACAACCGTATGTGCACGATATTGTGATCTCATATCAAGATAAACAGCGCATGACCTTGCAGGTGGGGCCCAGTTAAAATTTTCTTCAGGATGAATAGCCCACCCCACATAAAAGGTCCCTGAATAAGGTTTGTTTAAAGATGTTGAACAAAACACCCATGTTTCTAAAGGTGAATTATCCAAACCTTAAAGAATTCCTCTCGACAAATGGCTATGATGCTCCCCCACTACTTCTGCTCGTGATCAGAGATGCACATATCATCAGCAACTAAGGGACATGCTCAACTGGTTAAGGTCAAACAACTGACAAGAAAATCTGTGGTATTGAGCAGAATATTTGCTGTAGCCCATCATTTATACCAAGACAAAACAATGTACATGATAACACTTCCAATCAGTTAAGATCAAAATATTATTTATTAGTACAGCAGGTAAAATGCTTAGTGACACTTTTTCCATCTTTATGCTCTGAGTTTAAATTCTATTGAGGTCAACTTTGCCTTTCATCTTTTGAGGGTCGATAAATGAAATACCAGCGAAACACTGGGGTTGATGTTATTAACTAGTTCCCTTCCCCAAAATTTCAGACCTTGTACCTTTAGTAGAAAAGACTATTACTATTATTATTGTTATTATTATTATTATTGCCTTTGCACAGCTTCAAACACTGGAGGTGTGTTTCAGTGTCAGCTGTTCACTACCAGTGAACTAAGGTAACACCTCTTATTTTTTGAGCACCTTCTGGAGTATTCAAGCAGTGCTGTTTTCTGCAAGTGCTCCACCCTTATTGCAGCCCTTGTTTGTTCCACGTACTTCTTGAGATTTTTGCTCACTGTTCTCAGGGCTCCGACAATTATTGGTACTACTGCTACCTTTTTCATCGACCATAACTGCTTAACTTCCCAAGCTAACCTATCATATCTCTCGACTTTTCTTTCTTCTTTATCGCATACCTTGTTGTCAGCTGGGGATGCTATATCTATGATCCAACATAGTTTGTTTTCTTTCTCAATTAAGACTATGTCCAGCTTCCTATTCACAATCTCATGGTTGCACTGAATCATAAAATTCCATAGGATCTTTGCATTTCTATTTTCAACAATGCCTTCAGGTCTGTGGTTGTACCAATATTTTGCTCTGTCAAGTCCATACTTGTGGCAAAGTGTCCAATGGACAAGCCTGGCTATATTGTCGTGGTGCCTATTATATTCCTTCTGGGCTAGAGGTGTACACTGACTGGTAATATGCCATTCGGTTTCACCATTTTGTCCACAGATTCTTCACTTATCATCTTCTGCTGTGTTATCTATTCTGTATTTTATGTAGTTTGTTCTTAGTGCTTGATCTTGGGCAGCACAGATTAGAGGCTCCATTACTGGTTTTACATCACTTTTAGTCATCCACAGCCATCTTTTTTCTCTGTCTGTCTTATCTTCAACATCCCTATGAAATTGACCATGCATTCTTTTCTTTACCCACCTATTTTCAATTTCATTCGTTTTCAATTTTCTATTTCTTGTACAGTGCTTTACCTTCGATTATTTTTGCCTATTTTCTGTTTCATTCATTTTCAATTTTTTGTATAGCACTTTATCTTTGATTCTTCTTCTTCTTATTATTATTATTATCTATAATTTGTCCCTAGAATGTCTCCCCATTCACTGTTCTGGAAAATAGGAAAAAGAAAAACAATTTTTTTTATTATTTAACTCCTTCAGTTTTATACAACCACCTGATTTACGGGACCTTATTTAGTTGCTTACATTTCAGTCAGGTGTCCACTTTCAAGATAACTTCCTCTGTCCCACTTGTCTCAAATACTCTGAAAAAAATGGCCTTTCCACCTCCAACTTAGAAAAACAAATCAAACAGAATTTACAGTATTCACTTTTATTATAATTTTTATTATTATAATTTTTATTATTATTATTATCATCATCTTCATCATCTTCATCATCCTCATTATTATTATTATTATTATTATCTTTTTTGTGTGTGTTGTATTTCATACTTTTATATTGTCCTCAAGGGACCTTGTGGCCAATAAAAGAAATCATCATCAACATCATATCATCATCAGCATCATCAGCATCCTCAAAATCATCATCATCATCATTAACATCATCATCGTTGTCATTAAATTTATTGTTATAATTATATTAAAATGCACCATCATGACACTGTGTCTTTGGATTCCCTGGTGCCAGATTTCAGGAAAGTCTCAGCAGCTAATTTCATTCCTTTAATTGACTAATAAACAGAGCAATAGGTCCTTTTTTATATATATAGATAGTTTAGGACTATTTTTTGTTGTTGCATTTCTTGAATGTCGAATATAAAGTACATACTGCAAGTGAGAGAGAGATTCAATTGTCCAGTTCTCTCATTGAAATAAAACAACTAAAAATTGATATTATTTTTATTTTTTCATTGATATACACATTCTTATATAAAATAGACATACACATACTCACATATACATCTGCACACATGTACATATACATTCACAAACACGCATGCATGTATACACACATACATATAAACAAACATGCACACACATAATACAAAAATTTCAATTTATTATTACTTCTAAATTTTCAGTTACTTTTTAAAGTTAGGAATCTCTGTATTTCAGGTTATCCAGGGTCATTCACACACTAATGATCTCTTTCATACCTTGACAATTTAATAAATCTTTTTTTCTGGAGGGAAGAATTCTGAGATGGTTTAACTATATATGCCTCTTACTTAATTATTTAACTATCAATCTTACCTGTACATTTGTTTGTATATAAGACAGTGCATCTAAATTGGCTAGCCATGTATGGAATTTGAAAAGCAGCTTCACAGCACATGCAATTAAGTGGAGAATAGTGAAGAAATTCAAGCCATATGTTAATGGATCTCAGAAATGCAACTTATGTATAGCAGAAAGATCTCATATTATTCTTAGATCCAGCAATTTCAACACACTGCTTAATTTAAGATCTGAAATTTTTAGCAAGTGTAAACACATGGACAGGTTTTTTGTTTTTTTAATCAAATTGAAGGGCACCACCCACTCTGGATTGAGCTGCTGTCATGCAAACATTGACAAAATTATTAACCATCTTACAAACAATAACTCTGAGCACCTTTTCAAACTCCACCCGTCTAACACCCGTGGACATATTTACAAAGTCAGAAAACAGCACAGCTCCCATGACTTTAGGAAACATTTTTTCACGCTAAGAGTTGCTGAAGCATGGAACAAGCTACCGGCATCAGTTGTTAGTTGTCGGAGCACTGCATCCTTCAAAACTTCCATGCTTTCTGAGATTCGCCAACACTACACCTGATTTTCTCCCCTCCATACACACACAAGCATGTATCTGACTCATACATTGTTCGCTTTCCAGACATTTGTACATTACTGCATATACTTTATACGCACTTTCTGACAAGTTGTGGTGCACCTGAGCACTGTATACAATAATTTCATTATATTATATTATATTATATTATATTATATTATATTTTCCGTTATCTTGTTCTAAACTAATTCTGCAATCAGAGAGGATGAGGATCTTAGTTTTCTTGATTTCATTTCTTGTTTCTCGTTCCGTTTTCTGCACCAACCTTCTTCACATTTCTCCCATGTCTATTTTTATTTTCTTATTGCCTAGACATCCTTGTTTTTAAAATATATATATATAATGCACAGACAGAGCCTGAAAGATTGCTTTAAGGTACATGGCATATTTTATGAATATGCCTGCTCAAGTATCATAAAAGCATGAAACTATTAGTAGCTCTTTCGGTTGTGTATTTAAATTGATATATATGTATGTACATATGTATGTATAGATGTGTCAAATCTAATTTTGTTTACCAAAATTTCTACCTCTCACTCTTTCTCTCTCTCTCTCTCTCTCTTTCTCTCTCTCTCTCTCTCTCTCTCTCTCTCTCTCTCTCTCTCTATATATATATATATATATATATATATATATATATATATATATATATATATATATATATATATATATATATATATGTAGGTCCCGGTTGAGTCGGGGTTAACCACAGTAAATAAGGTACTCAATACATAGCAGAGTAAATTAATTTATTTTATAGAAGGAGCTTCTACAGAACTAGAACTGTTTCATTCAAATGAAATCATCAGGAAGCTTGCTGTCAAAATAAGTCTTGGCATTTATACATTTGTATGCATTTGTACAAATGTATAAATGCCAAGACTTATTTTGACAGCAAGCTTCCTGATGATTTCATTTGAATGAAACAGTTCTAGTTCTGTAGAAGCTCCTTCTATAAAATAAATATATATATATATATATATATATATATATATATATCTGTCAGTGTATCTATTCATTTGGCAATATAGTTGTCTATATATCTGCTAAAATATGTATGTATGTTTGTATGCTATGTGTCTCTTCATCCATCCATGCACCTACACTGACATCCAACTATACACCACCATCCACCTACCCACCTATTTATTTACTCACTTAACACAATTCATCCATCCATTCAACTTACCCACCCTTCTACCCATCTACCCATTCAGTCATCTACCCCATTCATTCACTCATCCGTTTATTTAGTCAGTTCAAGATCCCACCCGTTATCATCTTTATCTTCAAAAGGTTGCCGTATGTGTGGTATTTCATTACAGCCAAACCACCAATATGCTGTATCCCTCGGTCCATTCAGTACATATCGTCTCCTCTGTGCTGGCAAGTCAGCTCTGTAATACTCATTGCCAGTGAAGAAATAGGTATTCCTGTTGATCCATTGTACTGCAGCCTGGAAGTCTGGCAGCTGGTTGAACAGTTTAATTCGCTTCTTCTCATACTTCCGTTGACGAGATTTCTTGCCTTTCAACAACCAGATTCGATTGTCTAAGATCGGAGAAAATGAAGAGAACGTTAATTATAAATCATTGTTGGAATAACTTATTATTGATTTAAAATTTTAGCACAAGGCCATCGATTTTAGGGGAGGGGATAGGCCAATTACATTGACCCCAGCGCTTGACTGATATTTATTTTATCAACCCCAAAAGGATGAAGGACAAATTCAACCCCAGAGGAATTTGAACTCAGAATGTAAAGACAGACAAAATACTGCCAAGCATTTTGCCCGGTGTGCTAATGACTCAGCCAGCTTACCGCCTTAGCAATAACTTAATAGTATTGTCTTTATTATAAATAGTTTGAAAGGCAGTGGAGCTAGCAGAAATATTAGTGTACCAGACAAAATGCCAAGTAGTATTTCTTCTAACACCCTAGATACTGAGTTCAAATCCTGCCACAGTCAACTTTGCCTTTCAGTCCCCTGAAAAGGAAAGATTTGGCTGCTATTTCATGCATGCTCAAGATAAAATAAGTATCATCTGAGTACAGGAGGTTGATGCAACTTACTTCCCCACACCTCAAAATTGTTGGTCTTGAGCCAAAATTTTAAATAATTATTAATGATTTCAGAAATATACCATGTGTTTCTTGAAATAAAGAATTAAGTACATCTGGGAGAAAATATATAAAAATAGTTGTGGTTAACATATCATAATAATACTAAAACTTTAGAGATGTTTGTGTGTAACCAAAATATCTCAGAAATAGTATATTTTATCTTAATTTTTTTAATATTTATTTTCATACTTACCTTCAGCATTGCAGTACAAATTTTTGTGATATTTGGATCTCTATTTATTAATGCAAACAATTAAACACAGTTTTCGTTTGTTAATCTTGACAAAACATGGCTTCCATGATGTCAACACACATACACACATACAGAATATACACACATATAATGAATGTCATGGCATGTCAATGAACACAAACACACATCTGCTATCTGTGACATATACACACACATGCAAAAATTACTCACCAATTAACAGGTAGATTTTCCGGCCTAATTTAAAGGCTGATTCAATTTTGGTACCAGTTACATCCCATTCTTTGGCCCAGGGTTTTGGATAGAAGTGTTCCAGTTGGAAACCGTCCTCTGTGTGTCTGTAGCGCCAAACTAGGTTGCCCTTAAAAGGAAAGCGATAAAAAAAAAAGTAAAAAAAGCTTATATAACAACTCAATATGCATTTTTTATAGAGCTCAGTAGTTAAAAAGTTTGCTTTGTAATCATGGACAATCTGAGTTCAATTCTGCAGGAAGTTGTGACTAGTACCGGTGACATGTAAAAGGCATTCATGCCAGTGACACATGAAAAGCACCCAATACACTCCATAGAGCAGCTGTAGAAACCAAGCCAAAACAGGCTGGAGCCTGATGCGGCTCTGTGGCTTATCATCTCCAGTCAAACCATCTAACTCATGCTAGCTTGGAAAACAGACAATGATGATGATGATAATGATGATGATGATGACAATGATGAGTTGAACACTTTCAATAGGTGTCTTTGACCATGGTTTTAAGTTGACCCAAAACTTGTAAGATTAAGTAGACAGAGACTATTTAGGAAACTGCCAAATAGTCTGCATAGGGGGCATACTGATGTTAATTTATTACTTGATGTAACACCATCACCTGACCCTTGGATGAATTTAGCAGAGTTTGCTCCTTTGTAAGCATTTTGAACAGGTGTCCAGTGTAATGATGTCACAATCTTCCTTCTTTCTCCTCCAAGTTTTGATAGTCATAAAAAAACAGTATAAATGGGTGTAGGATAACGTCAGCAACTGGGTGCGTTGACCAGAAGCTGGGGCAACCAGAAGGGGTAGCCGTGAGACGTGCGCAGGCAGCGGGGATTCGGCCTTTCGAATCAGGGTCATCGAGGTGTGAGGACGTGGGAAGACGTCGCTAGGTTGGGTGCAGCAGCTGCTATCATTAGTGTTCGGGTTGGGGCTGTGTCGAAGGATCCGTTACCACCGAAGGGTCTCCATCACTAGGAAGAGAAGGTAAGTGCCTTTATATTTGTATCGCGCACACACTACAATGGGGACTGCCCTTTCTTCACTTACTAAACCCTAAATAAAGAAGATGTCACTAAATTTAGGAAAAAATTTAGTATAATGCACTGCATTCCACCCTGATTTTATTCAACATCTTTCCCTCTCAGATTCACACACTTATTGCAGTGGTCCTTCAGTTTTTCTAAGCCCTGTAAAAAACTCAAAAGGTTGGACATCCAGCCAGGCCTTTCTCAATACCCATAAAGCAAGGAAATTTTCAGCACCTTCTTGTGTGTGTGTGTGTGTGTGTGTGTGTGTGTGATGTTATTGTTATGGGACCAGAAAATTCATAAGTTAAACGAATACTTCCTAACCTGTTGGATAGGATGGATCAGCCTGGTCTGTTTTAGCTGGTCTTGTGAAAACTGCCATATATGTGTGTGTGTGTGTGTGTGTGTGTACATTCAATATAGCCCACCATTCAAACATACCTGCCGGAAAGTTCCTGGCTTTGGATAAAAGAAAATACAAGAGGATCGGTTAATTATGATTTTAGTCAACATATTGAGCTCTCATATTCACACATATTGCAGTGGACCTTCAGTTTTTCTAAGCCCTGTAAAAGAGCTCAAGGTTGGGCCTCCAATCAGGCGTTTCACGATACCCTTAAAGCCAGGAACTTTTCAGTGTCCCCTCACATGTGTTGCTCTGTACTTACAACAGAACACATTGTGTGTCAGTCCATTTTAACGTGTCCTTTGAATTGCTGTTAGTTGTTTGACCAATGACCAAAATGCCGTAAGGAATCTGGATCACTTTTGGCTAGACATCAACAAAAAAAAAAAACAATAGTAAAAAAATAAACAAACAAAAGAAAACAATAAATAGGCCAACTCACTTTTATTAGGTATGTGCTACCAAGGGCTGCTTTCTTTCGATTTTTACTGAAGGTCACTGCAGCATCTACAGACAAAGGACCCCTGGGGAAGACTTCTTGAATTTTCTTTGGAAATGTGTAATCAACATTGATCTGGTTGAACCTGAACACCAGTTCATCTGAAATAAAACATTGATCACTACTTAACTTGCTAACACCTTGATTTCTTTTATTTTATTCTTTACCATCTCCACTTTCAGAAAGTAGATATCTACTCAACTTTTCTAACACCACATTTCAGTCATTATATTTCTCTGACCAATTCCACTGTACAACACCATGGGCAACTGCCTTCTAACAAAGACCTAAGTTGACCAATAACTTGCAAGTGAATTTACAGAAGTCATCATCATCACCATCATCATCATCATCATCATCATCGTTTAGCGTCCGCTTTCCATGCTAGTAGGGGTTGGACGATTCAACTGAGGACTGGCGAACCAGATGGCTGCACCAGGCTCCAATCTTGATCTGGCAGAGTTTCTACGGCTGGATGCCCTTCCTAACACCAACCACTCCAAGAGTGTAGTGGGTGCCTTTACGTGCCACCGGCACGAGGGCCAGTCAGGTGGTACTGGCAACAGCCACGCTCAAAATGGTGCTTTTTATGTGCCACCTGCACAGGAGCCAGTCCAGTGGCACTGGCAACGACCTCACTCAAATGTTTTTTTCAGGTGCCACCTACACAAATGCTAGTAGCTCGAATGGTGTTTTTAATGTACCATTGGCATGGAAGCCAGCTTGTTGCTCTGGCAATGATCTCACTTGTATGGTACTCTTAATGCTCTACTATCATGGATGCCAGTCATCGAATTTGATGACAGAAACTGAGCAGAAGCTCATCTAGTACATATAGTGGACTCTCCTGCTGACTCCAGTACTTGAAGATCTAACAGTTAAAATTGTAGCTGTTAGAAGGCAGTGAGATGGCTGAATTGTTAGCATACCAGACAAAATGCTTAGTGGCATTTCAACCATCTTTACATTCTGAGTTCAAATTCCACCAAAGTCAACTTTGCCTTTCATTCTTTCAAGGTTGATAAAATAAGTACCAGTTGAGCACTGGGGTTGGTGTAATTGACTTACACCCTACCCCAAAAGCAACCTACACATTCACCTTGTTAATCTCTGCTGTGGTTACCACCAGAATCTATAGACATACAGAAGTAGATTGGACAGTGGTGGAGATTGTTACACCATGATCTCCGATCTATCGGCCTTTAACTAATCCCATAGTCTTTACTTAATGACCTCTTTCTTTGACCTATTCACTTTTTGACTGCTGTAGAACCTCATTCTATGACCTCTTCTCTTTATGAACTCTTGCTATGATAATACTCTATGACCTCCCTCTCTCACATAACCCCTGACCTTATCTTATAACCTTTACATTATGACAACCATTCTTAAAAACAACAATAAAAAATTAAAGCATAATAATATTCTGAATCATGAGTATGATTTGAACTGATCACTCTAACGTTACGCTCAGCCACAAAACCACTAATCCATCTTTTGAAAAAGAAAAAGAAATTTTTTTTTAAAATCCAACCTCTAAATCCATAGGTCAGGTGATCTGTTGCAACAGTGATAGCATCCAATCTGCCATCACAGTACTTTGGCCTAACTGTAGTTTGAGCTGATGTCAGTAAGGCCGAGGGTGAGGTCGTTGATGGCCCCAGTCTGGAGAAGCGGTACCAATATGGATAGGTTTGTCGTTCTGTCTGTGTGTCTTGGCTGTGTGTCCACCAGAATCTGTCCCCAGCTGACATCGATGGGCTGGTCAAGTGGGAGCTGCTGACTGTTGTAGAACTTGAACCCTGTGACCCTGAATGGTCATCTTCAAAGTTCTCATCCTTGTTGGTTGACATATTACTAGAAACTGCAGTTTGGATGCCCTCAGAGGGACCTGTTGATTGAAAATATAACATACTAGCAGTATCGCCCGGCGTTGCTCAGGTTTGTAAGGGAAATAACTATAAAGCATTTTTAGAGAGTTATAGCCAAAAAATAGCAAAAAAATGGGAAAAAAATGATGGTAAATTTTTTTTGAGAGTTAAAAAAGGTGGAGTTGCGTCCCCTAGACGGTCTGTGGTTTGGGTTCTGATTCTCGACCCCATGTCGAATTTATCGATTTTTTTCAGAACTGGGGGAACTTTTCAAAACTTTAGCTGCGTTAGTTTTGAATTATGACATTGGGCTATGTGTGTGTCAAGTTTCATCAGAATCGGTTGAAAGCCGTGGTCAGAGTGAGGGTACGAGAAAACAGACACACAGAAAACGCACAGACAAACTGCCGTTTATATAGAGAGAGATTTAAAATTACGAATTAGCTTTGAAGCATTTATTGCAAATGTTATAAAAATTTTAACACAAATTAGAACAAAAAATGCAGCAGGTCTTCTAATGGGATAAAACCCTGTATCTATTGTTTATCAAATATAATTATTGCCACAAGAGAGTGTTTTTCACTCCTTCTTCTCAAATGAAGTTTTATGGAAACATTTCTGATAAAAATTTATCTCCATGAAACAAATCATCAGCTATTTAACACCAACAACACAGGATGTTACAACTCATGTCCAACATAGCAAAGAGTTTATTGCAAATATTATTAAGATTTTAAAAACACCAAATTGAGACAGAAAAAAGCAACAGTTCTTCTAATGGGACTTAATTCTTTAGCATTTAAACCAGCCATAGATCCGGCCAAAATATTCCACCTGTTTTATGTTCAAACTGGCCTGTTCTGGCATCTTATATCAACCCTACAATATCATTCTAAAAGTTAACAGCTACCTCATCAAAATCTCTAAGCTATGAGATAAGGCATGATTAATTCAAAAGAATATGAATAAATTAGCATTAATTTTGATAGAATAATGAGAATGCTAAAGGATTAAACTCTGTATCTATTGTTTATCAGATTATTGTTACCAATTAATACACTACAGAGTGTTTTCCACTCCTTCTCAAATTAAGTCTTAACCCTTTTCGATACCAACCTGGCTGAAACTGGCTCTGGCTCTGAGTACAAATGCCTTGTTTTCATAAGTTTTGAATTAAAATCTTCCACCAAACCTTAGACACAATTTATGTTCCTAGCACTAGCTGAATGATAACCAAGTAATTTTACTAAATTCTTTGTTATATTTAAAGTAATTGAAAGAAACACAGAGCATCTCAAAATAAATTCAGTAACGAAAGGGTTAAGGGAAATGTTTCTCATAAAATGTTATAATCATGAAACAAGTCATCAGTTATTTAACACCAACAAGATAGGCTGTTATGTCCAACATAGCAGAGGCTGTTGAATAAGAGGTAGGGGATACAGAGAGAATACCAAACGAGTTCCCTATGGATACCGTATTTATTACAAGCCACGAGTTGTAATAAATACGGTATCCATAGGGAATGAGTTTGGTATTTTATTTATTACACACAAATAAACGACCATATTTTATTAACCCAATAACTAAATTCTTCACGTTTAGTTGTAACTTATGAATGACAAAAGTAGTGCCGTCACTGTGACCTCGGGTCATCACCATGAATTGACCAATCAGAAGCAGCGCTATCACCGTGACCTCAGGTCATCACCATGGATTGACCAATCAGAAGCAGCGCTCGCAGTATCTGACATATGTTAGATACCAAAAATATCTCAAAGTGTTCTCACTCACATGTGTGTAATAAAGATGCTATACTTACTGTAGAGTGACTGTAGTGCTTGAATGTCATCAGCATGCACTGAAGTGCCATTGCATTCCATGATGTATGGCCACATTTGTGCTGAAATGCTCTCAGAGTGGAATAATCCTAATGAGTGACCAATTTGGTGGATCGCTTGACACAGTAGACTGATCTGACCTTTTATAAAAAAAAACAACAACAGGTTAATTAATCAATGTAACAATTAACAATATTTTTAGTTGGACCTTTTGTTGTTTGGTGAATTGAGACAATTACAACATGAAAAAGTCATGACATCTATTTAAAAGACAGACATATGGCGGTGCCCCAGCAAATGGCGGTGCCCCAGCATGGCCACAGCTCGTGAGCTAAAACTATATAAAATAAATAAATAAAATAAATTTTATAAACCACTTTCACTTTCATTTTGTAATCTTCTTTCATCTTTTACTTGAGACCATGGAGGGCCACCACTTTGAAGAACTTTTAGTCGAATGCAATGACCCCTAGTACTTATTTTTCAAAACCTGATACTTATTCTGTCAGTCACTTTTGCCAAACTGCTAAGTCACGGGGATGTAAACACATGGACACTGGTTGTCAAGTGGTGGCAGGAGGACAAACACAGACACAAAAATTCACAAACATCGATACATATATATATATATATATAACAATATATATGTATATGTAGATATATATACACACACACACATATATGATGGCTTCTTTCAATTTCCATCTACCAAATCCCCTAACAAGGATTTGGTCAGCCCAAGGTTGTAGTAGAAGACAGTTGCCCAGTTCTGGCACTGTTAATCTATATTTCATTAGCAGAGAGGTGAGTCGCTGCTATCTCTAGCAGTCAAACATCCTCATTGATTAGACCAAGGAAAGTCAAAATTATGTGATCTGGTAGTCTCAGCACTGGACTTGGTGGATCCAGATCACCCCGCAAGCAACATAAACAAGAGTGTGTTTTGCATCAAAAAGTCAATATGAGAACCTCTCTCATGGCATCTACCACAGTATAGTTTGTTCTAACAGAACATCTGCATTTAAGGGGTATAAATATTACCTCTCATTATATTAAATGTTTATAGCAACTAGCCATGCTATGAGCACCAGAAGCAAAAGAATTGTCTGATTTTCAAAGAGAGTGTATCCTCACTACTACCAACCATTTCACTGTTATTCTGTTGCTCCCTTATATACTTCTTTCACTCCCACCCCACTGTATTCCCTCTTTCCTTCCCTTCTTCCCCTTTGCACTCTTCTGAATTCTCTGCACATGCACCCTGTCCAATCCTTTATCCATTTATATTCACCTCCTTGTACCTCGAGGGTACACCTCGACACCGCATCACTATCTCTCTTTCTCTCTCTTTTGTCAAACTGCCTAGTTACAAGGATGTAAACACACCAACACCGGTCGTCAAGCAGCGGTGGGGAACAAACACAGACACAGTCACACACAAACACACACACACAGACATATATACACGATGGGCTTCTTTCAGTTTCCATTCTTGAACTCCACTCACAAGGCTTTGGTTGGGCCAAGGCTATAGTAGAAGATATTTGCCCAAGGGGTCACACATTGGAGCTGAACCTGTAACACCTGCCTATACAATAATGGTTTTTAACTTTGGCACCATGAGGAAGGGATGAAATTTACCGAATCTACCCAAATACCTGATTTTTGGTCAGCTTTGTTACTCAGCACCCAATTTTCTTCAGCATCAAAATGAATATCTCCATCAAAGTCATCGTTGTTGCTGTTTGGGAAGAAAGCATGAGCTGTGATTCCATCTGGCCCATCGAATGGCATCCCGTCACCATGGTTACCAGACAGGAACCGGATGTTGATGTCTACAATATCCCTTGGCTTCCACGTAAACTGTAGAAATGTTATGTTGCTCCAAACCTGAAAAAGTAAAGTAAGAAAAGAGTTAAAAATATATAATTCCTCTGGCTGTGTGGTAAGTAGCTTGCTAACCAACCACATGGTTCCAGGTTCAATCCCACTGCGTGGCACCTTGGGCAAGTGTCTTCTACTATAGCCTCGGGCCGACCAAAGCCTTGTGAGTGGATTTGGTAGACGGAAACTGAAAGAAGCCCGTTGTATATATATATATATGCGTGTGTGTGTTTGCGTGTTTGTCCCCCTAGCATTGCTTGACAACTGATGCTGGTGTGTTTATGTCCCCGTTACTTAGCGGTTCGGCAAAAGAGACCGATAGAATAAGTACTGGGCTTACAAAAGAATAAGTCCCGGGGTCGAGTTGCTCGATTAAAGGCGGTGCTCCAAATGACTGAAACAAGTAAAAGAGTAATTCCTCCACAGACACGTATACACACACACAGACACAGACACACACACACACTGCTAAGTTACAGGGACGTAAACACACCAGCATCGGTTGTCAAGCAATGTTAGGGGGACAAACACAGACACACAAACATACACATACATATATATAAGAAGGGATTCTTTCAGTTTCCATCTACCAAATTCACTCATAAGCCTTTGTTCAGCCCTAGGCTATAGTAGAAGACATTTGCTAAAGATGCCACGCAGTGGGACTGAACCTGGAACCATGTGGTTGGTAAGCAAGCTACTTACCACACAGCCACTCCTTAAAACAAACCTTACTCAGGGACCTTTTGAGTGGGATGGACTATTCGACCTGAAGATAATTCTAACTGAACTCCACCTGCAAGGTCAAGTGCTGTTTATCTGGATATGAGATCACCATGTTGCGCACCTATGGTTGTGATGCATGTGCCTGGTGTACCCTTATCAGATGGGTAGTCATGATGGGTATACTGGGCTTCGTATATTCTACCCCAGTGTCACTTTGATGGCATGCACTGCTCTCTCACTCGATAATAATAATAATAATAATAATTTGTTTCTTTACTACCCACAAGGGGCTAAACACAGAGGGGACTAACAAGGACAGACAAACGGATTAAGTCGATTATATCGACCCCAGTGCGTAACTGGTACTTAATTTATCGACCCCGAAAGGATGAAAGGCAAAGTCTACCTCGGCGGAATTTGAACTCAGAATGTAACGGCAGACGAAATACGGCTACGCATTTCGCCTGGCGTGCTAACGTTTCTGCCAGCTCGCCGCCCTTCATCCGATACCCTCAGACCCCACCGGTCTTACGCTTTTCCAATTAATAATTAATAATAATAATAATAATAATAATAATAATAATAATAATAATAATAATAATAATAATAATAATAATGGTTTCTTACCTTGAATGCAGCGTTTATGGTAGCATCCACATCATGGTGGGACAGGTTTTGGGGATAGTCACTGACCTTGTATGTAATTTCACGATGCTTCCACTTTGACCCTATAAAGATTGAACAGACAAATATACAAATATATACACAAACTTATGTGCCACTGGCACAAAGTGTCAGTTATGTGGCTGTGGCATCAGTGTGTGTGTGTGTGTGTGTTGGTGTATATAAGGGACAGTCATCCAAGCTGTGTTCTGTGAAGCACATCTGCATATTCAGAGTGATCCAATGTATGTATGTAGATGTTCTGTTTTGAATGAGATATACACAACATTTGAAATTTCTGGTGATTTCTATTTGCAGTGAAATTACACATTCTCAATACTAAGACTTCATTGAGTAATGTAGTTATAGATGTACAATGTTCTCAAGATTTTTGCTCACTGCTTTGATGGTGAATGGTAATGTTCTGGTTACTCTCTCTCTCTCTCTCTCTCTTTTACCCTTTTACTTGTTTCACAGTCATTTGACTGCAGCCATGCTGGAGCACCGCCTTTAGTCGAGCAAATCGACCCCGGGACTTATTCTTTTGTAAGCCCAGTACTTATTCTATCGGTCTCTTTTTTACCGAACCGCTAAGTTACAGGGGACGTAAACACACCAGCATCGGTTGTCAAGTGATGTTGGGGGGACAAACGCAGACACAAACAAATACACACACACATACATATATATACATATATACGGCAGGCTTCTTTCAGTTTCCGTCTACCAAATCCACTCACAAGGCTTTGGTTGGCCCGAGGCTATAGTAGAAGACACTTGCCCAAGGTGCCATGCAGTGGGACTGAACCCGGAGCCGTGTGGTTGGTAAGCAAGCTACTTACCACACAGCCACTCCTGCACCTATATGGCATTTTTTAATATATTTTATTAACTGCTCAGGTATTCATATGGATGTGTTCTTTATTCTGGTGTGTAGATAGTGGAAAGTATCGCCATTATAAAACTTCCCAAATTTGTCTCACACCATGTGGTATATCATATAAGCCTGTAAACACATTTCCAATTTATTGGTGATGCTGTGATTATGATTTTGTGGCAGTGATATGGTGTCGTGAAATCTATTGCTCTCTCTCTTTTACTCTTTTACTTGTTTCAGTCATTTGTCTGTGGCCATGCTGGAGCACCGCCTTTAATCGAGCAACTCGACCCCGGGACTTATTCTTTTGTAAGCCCACTACTTATTCTATCGGTCTCTTTTGCCGAACTGCTAAGTATCGGGGACATAAACACACCAGCATCGGTTGTCAAGCAATGCTAGGGGACAAACACAGACACACAAACACACACATGCATATATATATATATATATATACATATATACGACGGGCTTCTTTTCAGTTTCCGTCTACCAAATCCACTCACAAGGCTTTGGTCGGCCCGAGGCTATAGTAGAAGACACTTGCCCAAGTTGCTACGCAGTGGGACTGAACCCGGAACCATGTGGTTGGTAGACAAGCTACTTACCACTTCCCAGAAGATCTTCTGATGATATGTGTATCTCTGATGAAGAGCAGAAGTAGTGGGTACATTCACTGACCACTTACCTTGTAAAGCAAATCTTCGCTTGCGACGTGGAGAAATAGCTTCTCTCAGGCCTAAACTTGGTGCATAATTCATATCTGGAACACCACATCGTTTTTTCCTCATCATTTTAAATGTATTTTCATCAAAGAAACCTGCATAAAATAGAACAAAATATTATAAACCAAATCTTTCTTAACCATTCTCATACTGACCCACCTGAAACTCCTTGGTTCTATGATAAAAATTCCTTGTTTAAAAGCAATCTAAATTTAAACTTTTCATCAAAATTTCCAAACACCTGATTAATCATGAGAAATCTGTTTAATTAAATTCTTTATTATTTTCAAAATTATGTGAATCAAAGGCAGAGTATTTCAACATAAATGTGCCAACAAAAGGGTTAACTAACAAGTCCTTAAAAAAGGATACATTAGATATAGTCCTAGATACACTATGCCTGAATCACGCCGGGTGAAATGCTTAGCGGTGTTTCATCTGCTATTACGTTCTGAGTTCGAATTCTGCCGAGGTCGACTTTACCTTTCATCTTTTCGGGGTCAGTAAATTAAGTACCAGTTACACACCTTTATGAGGTGTTGGTGTTACTATAAATAGTCATATTTCCTTGTGACCTGAAGATTACCTCATCCAGTTATGTATTTATTGCTGGGTTTGGTCTTAAAGGGAGATAAGGTTCCTGTGGGTTCTTTAGTATTATATTCTAGCTTACCATTCTACTAATTTAAAAGAGTATTCTTATATTTTTTGGTGAGGTTTATTAGTTATATATATATAGGGAGAGTTTACGAAAAAAACAACAAAAGACAAAGACAGGTGGTGTACAAAACAAACAGATGTATTAGTATAACGCTCAGGAATAGAAAAAGTCTTTTACGTTTCGAGCCTACGCTCTTCTACAGAAAGGGACACAGAAAACAAGGAGAGAAAAAAATATGTGTAGTGGCTAACGATCTATCATATATATATTATTTATATTATATATATATTTATGTGTATATATATACATATAGATATGATACATCCATACATATATACATATGCACAAGCATATATAATATATATCCTTAACACATACACACAATATAACTAAGCTCCTAGATAGGGTAGAGAACAAGTGGAAGGCAAAAGGAGGTGGGTGTAAGATGTAGGAAAGGTCACACAGATCAAAGGTTACTTGGTGCATATTTATAAAAGGTCAAAGAGAGAGCAGGAAAACCCAATTGTTGGAAAAAAATTGCTTGAAGATGATAAACAGCAGACCAGCCACATTTCCACCGACCCCCACCAGCATCACCTCCTTTCCTCCTCCTCCTTTTTGCTCCCCATTTTTTTTTTTACATCAGTTAATTTTAAATATATGATATGACAATTGTTGTTGTTATTATAATCATTTTTGCTATTTGTGTTGTTGTGTGTTTAACCCTAGGTCAAGCTTGATCCAGCAAACCATTTCAGCGATGGTTATCCTCTGCTTCAAAGTGAATCTATTTACTATTTACTATTTCACTTGTTTGTGGCCATGCTGGAGCACCGCCTTTAGTCGTGCAAATCGACCCCAGGACTTATTCTATCGGTCGCTTTTGCCGAACCGCTAAGTTATGGTGACGTAAACACACCAGCATCGGTTGTCAAGAGATGTTGGGGAGGACAAACACAGACACACAAACATACACACACACACACACACACACACACATACATATATATACACATATACGACGGGCTTCTTTCAGTTTCCGTCTACCAAATCCACTCACAAGGTTTTGGTTGACCCGAGGCTATAGTAGAAGACAATTGCCCAAGGTGTCACGCAGTGGGACTGAACCCAGAACCATGTGGTTCATAAACAAGCTACTTACCACACAGCCACTCCTACGCCTAATCTAATATCTTTTATTGCTTATCTTTTACTTGTTTCAATCATGTGACATTGGCCATGCTGCAGCACTGCCTTGAGGTAATTTAAGTCAAAACTAACCTATTTGCCAAACCGCTAAGTTATGGGGACATAAATACACCAACACCAGTTGTCAAGCGGTGGTGGGGGACAAACAGACACAAAGACATACACACACACTTATATGTGTGTGTGTGTATGTATATATGTATGTATGTATGTATGTATGTATGTATGTATGTATGTATGTATGTATGTATAGCAAGCTTCTTTCAGTTTCCATTTACCAAATCCACTCATACGGCTTTGGTCGACCCAAAGCTATAGTAGAAGACACTTGCCCAAGGTGGCATGCAGAGGGACAGAACCTGGAACCATGAGGTTGGGAAGCAAGCTTCTTACCACTCAGCCATGCCTGTGCCTGTATGTCCTGCCTTCTTTAAGAGGGTGGTAGTTTAGCTGATATTTCTAGCTGGTTGAGCAACCTTACTGAAACTGCTTTGTTAGCACATTTCATCATCATAACCAATGGCAGCAGCATCACTTTACATCCACTTTTCCATGCTGGCATGGGTTGGAGGGGTTTTTTCTGAGACAAAGTTTTACTGCCAAATGCACTTCGTGAGTTTAATTACTTCTTAAACATATATCTCTCTTTACAAATTTGTTTCAGTCATTTGACTGTGGCCATGCTTGAGCACCACCTTTAGTCGAGCAAATCGATCTCAGAACTTATCTTTGTAAGCATAGTACTTATTCTATCGTTCTCTTTTGCCAAACCACTAAGTTATGGGGACGTAAACACACCAGCATCGGTTGTCAAGCGATGTTGGGGGAACAAACACAGACACACGAACACGCACACATATATATATACATATACATATATGCGACAGGCTTCTTTCAGTTTCCGTCTACCAAATCCACTCCCAAGGCTTTGGTTGGCCCAAGGCTATAGTAGAAGACACTTGCCCAAGGTGCCACACAGTGGAACTGAACCCAGAACCATGTGGTTGATAAACAAGCTACTTACCATGCAGCCACTCCTGCACCTTGGATGTAATAATCAGGGTTGTTGTTGTTTAACTAGTGGTGGTGGTTGGTCGTGATGGTGGCAGTGACAGTAATGTGAAGAGATGTAATAATAATAATAATAATCTTATCTACTATAGGAACAAGGCCTGAAATTTTGATGGAGGGGAATAGTCGATTACACCGACCCCAGTGTTTCGCTGGTACTTAATCTACTGACCTTGAAAAGCTGAAAGCAAAGTCGACCTTGGTGGAATTTGAACTCAGAACGTAATGGCAGACAAAATACCACTAAGCATTTCACTCGGTGAGCTAATGATTCTGCCAGCTCACCACCTTAATAGTAATGATGATGATGATGATGATGATGATGATGATGATGATGATGATGGTGATGATGAGGATGGTGATGATGAGGATGATGACGATGATGATGATGATGATGAGGATGATGATGAGGATGATGATGAGGATGATGAGGAGGAGGAGGATGAGAATTATGATGATGATGATGATGATGATGGTGATGATGATGGTGGTGATGATGATGGTGATGATGATGGTGATCATGATGGTGATCATGATCATGATCCTGATGATGATGATGATGTTGGTCATGATAGTGATGGTGATGATGATGATGACGAGGAGGGGGCAGGGAGAGGAGGGAAAGGAGGATGCCTTTATTATTCACCGAAATAACCAGTGACATCCTCAATTAGCAGGTGGTGGGATTCAGGTTGTGCGTGTGTGTAAGTTTGCATATGGGTGTGTTGGATGAGTAGCGGGGAGAGAAAGAGAGAGAGAGAGAGAGAGGAAGAGGGAGAGAGCATGAGAGGAAGAGAGGGTGAGAGGAAGAGAGAATGAGAGGAAGAGAGAGTGAGAGGAAGAGAGAGAGGGGGGAAGAGAGAGTGTAATGTGGGTGTGGACAGTTTATCTCTTTCCTCCTCATTTCCGGCAGTTATTTACAACAATGTTAGAACAACTGAAATTTTCACAACAACAACGACAAGAACAAAAAGACTAATATCATTCAAATCCATTACCTTCCTATGCACACACCCTCGAAAGATCACAAAATGCACATGCTCCGATTCATAACACAAATTCAGATTACACCACTCGGCCACCAAGCTACTTGCAAAGCCTGTGAAGACACAGGATGGCTTGAATAATAATATAAAAAAAGCCCCACCTCCCACACACACACACACCATTCAATCAACCACTGACATCAGCTTTCAATTCCATTCCAAATGATACTCAATACCTCCTTGAGAAAAAACACAAAATGTCGGTTAGTAAATGATGTGTTTGGAGGCCAAGCTTTTGTTGTATACAAGAACAACACTTTCAGAACAACACTTTCAGAACAACACTTTCAGAACAACACTTTTAGAACAACACTTTCAGAACAACACTTTCAGAACAACACTTTCAGAACAACATTTTCAGAACAACACTTTCAAAACAACACTTTCAGAGCAACACTTTCAGAGCAACACTTTCAGAAGAACACTTTCAGAACAACACTTTCAGAACAACACTTTCAGAACAACACTTTCAGAGCAACACTTTCAGAGCAACACTTTCAGAAAAACACTTTCCGAACAACACTTTCCGAACAACACTTAACACTTTTAGAACAACACTTTCAGAACAACACTTTCAGAATGACACTTTCAGAACAACACTTTTGGAACAACACTTTCAGAACAACACTTATAAGAAACCATAGCAACCAACAACATCAATAATAATGGACAAAAGTCAATAAAGATTCTTAAAATGTAAATAACTAATAAAAAAAAATCAACGACACTCAATAAAAATCGGTAAAAATCAATAAAAAATACAAGTCTAACCTGTAACTGTTATTCCTGCAACTCTTTGGTATCTCTGGAGAGCAGCTTGAAGTTCAATCTTGGCTTCAGTATTGCCAAGGAACCAACCATAACCAGGATGGAGGTAGCCATACCGTATTAGATAATTCTAGAATAAAAGAATAAAAAGGCAAATCAATGAAGGAAATAAACTTTGTGGTTTTATTGTCTTATGTTCCAGGGAACAATTGACCTATTTTAGGGAGATTCTTGACCTCATTCTGGGAAACAATGTGTTGACTTCTATCTGAGGGACTATTGAATTTTTTCTTGGGACTATATCTGCAGCAAAAGGTCTTATCATGTTCAAATATACCCAAGCATGCTAAATATGACTTTATATATATATATATATATATATATATACCGGAGTAAACACATAAATGTGAAACAAGGTGGAAAAAAGAGTACTCAAATACCAGTGGTAGAGAAATATGCTTTATTCAAAGCAGCAGAAAATTCAACAAAAGCCTGTTACTCTGAGTTTCCCGTTGCCGTTCGTCAGACAGTTTTTGCTAGAATGGAACCGATATGTGGATTCT